>NW_003212456.1:0-1048 GCF_000006405.1 Perkinsus marinus ATCC 50983 | reverse complement strand
CCTTTCGATGTGAGGCGTTGAACATTAATCTCACTGTCGCTGACGAGACGATTTCCTCACTACCGGGTCATCCTGTAAGAGACGTCGATGACTTTCCGGGCTTCTACCAACGCATAGAGCTCAAGCCGTGGTATACTCCAGCTTTCATGCCGGCGTCATGCAGACCTCCACGCGCATAGAGTCTAGTACCCTGGCAGTCAGTCACCGTGCAAGCCCAACCGACCAGTGAAGCGTCGCATGCAACCACGAGAGTCTCGCCCTCTACGAATCGAGGAGTTGCTCGAGCCGTTTCATACGTATCATGTAACGCCCGAGCCCTGTTCACAAGCTCAGCTGGGAAAGGATCATCGAGTGAGATGCCCGAACGAACAGCTGTACGCAGCAACTGCCTACCTGCCATGGCTTCCTCAAGCCTCAACCCCATCGGGTCAAAGTGAGAGTTCAACCAGGAGATATATTTACGCAGTGTTAGACTCGATGATCGGCCTTTGTCACTTCCTGCATGACCGAGATCAGGGACCGCCGCCAGTGATAAGGAGTCCGTCTGCGGGTTCCACAAGACCCCAAACAGCGCCCCGGCTTTGTCGTCTTCATTATCCACGCCGTTCACCCAATTCTGTATCCTCTTAGGTCGCTGCTCAGAGAAGCCATTCTTAGTGATCGTGGTGTTCACTCCCTCGGCAAGGAGGTCTCTGTCGTTTACAGAACTAGCTCCTTGTGCAATATCATCCATAAAGGACCGAACGCAGTACGATGCCAATAGCAGAGTAGGAGCAACGTGATCATCAAACTCTTTGAGAGTGACCTGCATTGACGTTTGCAGCATAGAAGGCGAAGCGGGAAGTCCCATGCCCGCTCGGAGCAGTATGTACCATTGCCCAGCCCAGTAGTAACCTTGAGCACCACAGTCGGTGCTGACAATAGAGAGTGAATAGAAGGCCTCCTCTAGATCCGCTAGCGTGAAGAAAGCATAGCGGCGGAGTACCAACAACGGACTGACCACGGACCGATCATATATCACTCCGGCTGAAACGAACCCTCGCAAAGT
>NW_003201257.1:0-1471 GCF_000006405.1 Perkinsus marinus ATCC 50983 | reverse complement strand
TGGAGGAGATAACCAATACTTGCAATAGCTCGGCGACCCGTTCTGAACTACAGACGAGGAACATCAGAAAGCAGTGAGTCTCCAAAGAGCAACCTTACTTTGGCAGTAAAGATCACAACGCTGTCGAGCTCCAGGACTGTAGGTGGGAGCGTCAGTGGTAGAGACTTGAAGGCGTCTTAGTTTAGCCGCGCCGGGGACCGCGAAGAGCAAGCAGCCAATGAAGGAGAGATGGAGAGTCATCGGGACCGAGAAAACACAGATGCTCACCTGAGATAATCTCATAATATGGAATATATATCTATTCTCGAATAGCGTTTGCTCCGTCATAAACCGAGACAACGTACACTGTGAACTTTATCAACTTATGAGCATGTACCGCATCTGAGACGGGCGAGCGAGAGCAATCGGCATCTTTGCGGATGAGTAAAGATACCATGTGAGAAACTAATCGTGTCTTACCGTATTTTCTCTTGCCTGTGCGGACTGCGCCCTCTGTCCATCAAGAAGACATTTCTGGCAAGTCAACCTCCAATCGATGCTTGGCAATTACCGATGCCATTATGGTCATAGGAGGATCTTCAACCATGGGCGTTCACTCTTCAGGACTGAATATTCAGTGGTTCTTCCACCTCATGTGTTGCCCTAGCCACTCTGTTATCGCCGGAAATTTTCACGTCACACGTAAATCTTCGCTACTTCAGCGAACAATTTCACTAGAGCATTCCTCTTGCATTCCTTGCTCGATTCACTGCTTTAGCTCACTGGTTCACATAAATCCACCTGCTTCCCATATCCAGAAATTTGACCACGCAAGAATAATGTTATTTAGAAATGATATTCAACACAGGAGTATCTCAGTCGTCACTCCTGTCCACGATTTGATAGGAACTGATATGCACATTGCTTGATCAATGGGAAACTTGAAAGGAATGCCCACGGTTAATACAGAATATGTTCCGAAGCTTCTCGAACTCGATAAGGAAACCTTCTATTAAAGGTTAATACTCATTTTATTCGACTTACGATGTTAACAAGATCACTCAGTAGAGTTTCACCCGTCAAACTCAAAGCCACTGTGGGAACATATGCACATAACCAACTGCAAATATGAAAATTCCGACGAAATTTTGGGGAATGATCGTTGGCTTTTGTACACTTTTAATAGCTCACTTCTCTCGGCCTGGTTAGGCGATGCAGTTGACACTTGAGTCTCTATCGTCTGCGTACGGGGACGCACGTTTCGTAATTGCGTGCTAGGGGACACTCCCTCAGTCCGATCAGGTTTTACTCACGCGACACAAAGTTTGCTATCACTAAAGCGCTCGTGGGCGAAGGCTACGAGCTTCTTGAAACCTGTCTCTAAGAAACTTCCGTCAACTATCATATGCGCCTCAGTCGTCACCTAGGTAGTCGAGATATTTGGTAATTATGAACAGGTCTCGTATTCACTCTTGCATACAGTCTGGTTTCA
>NW_003213798.1:0-1000 GCF_000006405.1 Perkinsus marinus ATCC 50983 | reverse complement strand
TGTCATTAGAGTGTGAAGACCTCGATCACTAACAACTACCGCTGGAGAGCCATGTTCACAGAATATGGAGTGAGGAGTAGTCGCTATGGTACCAGCCTTAGAATTACGCATTGGTCTAGCTACGATGTAGCCACTTACCGCGTCCTGACATACTAGAACATAGTAATCTTTGGCTGGGTCAAGAGCACTGTCACCATTAGAGCCAACAGAAGAACTCGAACGTTTAGATGACAGTGGAGGTAGACGCTGCCGCAGAGAAGGTCTCCCATAAGGACCAACTACGTCAATGCCAAGGAGTTGCCAGAGTTGAGTAGTAACCATCTCTTGGACATCAGAGTTGAGATACCGTGTAGACTTAGAAGCTCGAGCTCTTAGACAAAGGGTACAACTAGCAGTGGTCTTATCAACAGCAGTAGATATCCGTCTAGCTGTGAAACGTCGGTTTAATATAAGTCGTAGACGACGCCTTCCTGGATGTCCGTAAGAATAGTGATAGATGGCGGCAAGGGTACAGAGTAGTAGATAGGAATAGGTAGAATTTCCTAAATACATAGTGCCACCATCTTCCTCATCATCAGCCTTTGAACCATACCATCGTCGTTGACGGATGATGCCTTGTGCATCTAAATGACAATGTTTGGACATACGTTCGAACACAGTACGTCGTAGTCCAATAGATGCACTAGCAGCCTTTCCTTGTAGAAAGGCTAGAAACTTAGACAGATCTTCGTCTAGAACTTGGCATCGGCGTACACAGATAGTCAAACGGTGCTTGAACTCGATATCATCCAAGGTAGACACAGATGTGGTAGGTATACCACGAGAAGTGTCGACATACTCTAGAAGGGCTTTGAGCTCCATCTTCTCCTCATTGTTCAAATTAGAGCCATCGACATTAGGCAAGTTGAGACCATCGCAGTTGATCAAGTTAACCTTATTGTTAGAGGAGTGGTGGTCACAGGCACAGCTTGCTGTAGAACTCTCGAGATTATAGATAGGC
>NW_003203966.1:0-860 GCF_000006405.1 Perkinsus marinus ATCC 50983 | reverse complement strand
TAACAAGGAGGAGTTCACACTATTGATGGCGACTTGATGACTTTCTAGAGGCAGTCACTACGACCGCGCGTATGGATAGACTAGATCCCATCGCTGTCTACCACGCTGGACATCTGCTCATGTCGTGGTGGGTTGATAACAGGAGGCTGCCAGGATGGCATGGAAGTCGTAATAGGGTCTATCGGGGGTCTTCGATAGCTCATTGAATCCTGACATATAAAATGATGATGAGGATGTCCCTGTGAAGCCACCGCAGTGGAGGTCCTCGTCCCTCTTATTAGTGTTCGGGATCCCCTTCCAGTGTGGGAGAGTATGCACATGGTCAACTGCATGTGTCGGTGACAGTGTGAGAATTTCGAGGAAATTCTGTGAAATTTTCATCGGATTTCCGTACGCTTCTATTCGAATTCGCACAAAAACTTTTTTAATTGGCGAGGGAACCCCCGAGCTCAGCTGAGGAAAGCAAACATGTGTTCCAACACTGTCCGCTTCAGACGAGTTCTCGAGACTGGCGTTGCATCTGTTCACGAGAGCTTTAACAAAGGCACCCCTGCTGTGGCAAGCATGGGAGGCCCTTATACAGTGTAGAGTGAAAATATCCGCCGCAGAGCTGAGGGAAGGTGACTACCACCATAGTGACTACCGCGCCCCGCGAAATGCTATTGTATAGGTGCAGTATCGGAGGGGAACCTCTTACGCCTATGTGGGACGTTGGAGGAGTTCCTGGGGTCCCTACTAGGTTCATCGGAACTGGATGCCTCGAACGATGAAGGGGTGAAGGTGACTATGGCGGAGATAGCCTGGGCTACAGCCTGTAAGGTGTCTGCAGAGGTCAGCAATGGTGTTGCTACTGCTGCTAG
>NW_003201433.1:0-1397 GCF_000006405.1 Perkinsus marinus ATCC 50983 | reverse complement strand
GCCGCTCATTCAGGCGAGCTTATATGTCTGCGGTCTGGCAAGAGCTAAAAGCTAAGAGTGCCTCATCGTACCTATTCAAGAAGGTCAGTAAGCCCGAAGATCAACATTGGTATGTCTACGGTAACCCGGTCCTGGTGTATCATCCTAAGCAGAAGCTCGGCGATTCCTTCCGACTAGCACACGTCATTCTACTACGTCCATCTACTCGCAATTCTACGCATGGTATTCAGGTAGTGTATCCTAATGGACAGGTCAGGGTCGAGAGCCCTCACAACGTCGTCCCCCTTCGCCATTCAAGCTTCACGGGTGAGGACCACTCCGATTGCCTTAATTGTCGCTTCCCTACGAGGATAGGAATGCCTATTATAGTCGACGACGTAAACAACGGTCAAGGTCCAATGAAAGGAGTCATAGTGGACGACATCGACTCGCTCATTCGCATCCGTTGGGAAGATGGTACCGCGACGGATTTTATCGATCCGTCTAATATGACCTTTCGATTCGATGATGCGAACAGTACCAATACCAACTATTGATTTTTTTGGGGGGGGAGGCATGTCGCTACTCGCGATCCACACGCGCACGTCGAATACGGTAGCGCACGCCCGTGACGTGAGACGTGACGTGACGTGAGACGTGACGCGGAGACGCGACGCCTCTCAATCCAACCCCGTCTCCCATTGCTCTTTATATACCTTACATTGGCTAACTTACGCTACGACTTGGGTTAGTCATATACTCTACCGGCCTGGACGTCATTATAGTGATCCAGTCTGCGTTGTTCTTCTCTCATAAACTAATGAGGCAGCGTCCTGTCCATCACAGAGTCTAAGTGAGTGCCAGCTCTGGAATGTACAATCTTAAGCTTTTCACTGAACCCCTTCAGTGGATGATGAGGTTTTTTGAAGCTATGCTTAGGATCACTATCACTATCAAATTGCGATTCGCAAGTTGCAAACCCTCTACAAGACCAGTAGTTTCCTGAGCTGCATCTATAGATGGCTGAGCCATCATGGCTCTACGGCACATAGTCTGCGCAACACTGAACAAGCGGAAGAGCTGCCGGTGTAGTCTGCGTCCATGTATGCTATGAAACGCTCTATATCCCCGGCACTGGAGAGTAGTTTCCCGCAGATGTTCCCAAGCGGCTACACAATCTTTGACCGATAGGAAAGCTAGACCAGAGATGCGATGCACTCACCTCGCTTTCTCGATTCGGAGATGATGTGGAGCACGCTAAATTAGCTTCGCTAATACCGTGATGGTATTCCGCAACCATCTCATCATATCTTGCATCTTGCGAATCCAGCACCGACAAAGGTGAAAAGCCTGTGCATCCTAGAAGCAGCTAGCCGCAGCGAAGGACAAATCATCTCCCGACATTATCATCCTTTCGG
>NW_003207851.1:0-1012 GCF_000006405.1 Perkinsus marinus ATCC 50983 | reverse complement strand
GGAGTGAACGACGACCTCCCGCTTACTAAGCGGGTGCTCTACCAACTAAGCTAAGAAGGCACGATCTCGCAAGTTTAAAGTCTAACCATGTCTTGAAATTTCACAATGAAACGCATACCACAATTCAAGTGGGGCAACAATTTGATACTAAATCTCAGTGAAAAATTACGAAATGCAGTCGGTTTCCGACAAACGAACTCAGAGCTAGGCTTCTGCCGGAGTTGAACCGACGACCTCCCGCTTACTAAGCGGGTGCTCTACCAACTAAGCTAAGAAGGCACGTTCTTGCATGTCTAAAGTCTAACCATGTCGTGAAATTTCTCAATGAAACGCATACCACAATTCAAGTGGTGCAACAATTTGGTACTAAATTTCAGTGAAAAATTACGAAATGCAGTCGGTTTCCGACAAACGAACTCAGAGAAAGCCTTCTGCCGGAGTTGAACCGACGACCTCCCGCTTACTAAGCGGGTGCTCTACCAACTAAGCTAAGAAGGCACGATCTTGCAAGTCTAAAGTCTAACCATGTCGTGAAATTTCTCAATGAAACGCATACCACAATTCAAGTGGTGCAACAATGTGGTACTAAATTTCAGTGAAAAATTACGAAATTCAGTCGGTTTTCGACAAACGGACTCAGAGCTAGCCTTCTGCCGGAGTTGAACCGACGACCTCCCGCTTACTAAGCGGGTGCTCTACCAACTAAGCTAAGAAGGCACGGTCTCGCAAGTGTGGAGTCTAACCATGCCATAGAATTCCACAATGAAACGCATACCACAATTCAAGTGGTGCAACAATTTGGTACTAAATTTCAGTGAAAAATTACGAAATTCAGTCGGTTTTCGACAAACGGACTCAGAGCAAGCCTTCTGCCGGAGTTGAGCCGACGACCTCCCGCTTAGTAAGCGGGTGCTCTACCAACTAAGCTAAGAAGGCACGGTCTTGCAAGTCTAAAGTCTAACCATGTCGTGAAATTTCTCAATGAAACGCATACCACAATTCAAGTGGTGCA
>NW_003200481.1:0-927 GCF_000006405.1 Perkinsus marinus ATCC 50983 | reverse complement strand
TCATGACCATAATTCAGCGTTGATGAAAGACTCGAAGGTCGACTGTAGCCCAAGTGGCTCATTTGACAAAACTGCATGGCCTGCATTCGGCATCTGAGAAATAAGACTGATAAACCCATGACATCTCATGCTTGGACCGATTCCTCCTACGAGGAGGCGATCTGGGGGATTATACCTTTATGAAAGCGAGTCTCGCTCCATTCTCGTACATTAAGGCTTGAAGGCTGCCATATACTGCACCGCTTGTGTCCTGCAGTAGAGAGAGAAGGAGACGTACGAGAGGAAGGCTGCCTTTCAAAGGCACTCTTCCAAAAAAACACCAACCTTCATAACTTCAGCAGGAACGGTCTGCAGCCTCGCTCCGTAACTCTCCTTCCCCTTCAACTTTGAAATCCAGTCAAATGCACCAACAGCGTTAGTTATATAGTCTTGACCGCCATTCACAACGAGTACCTACGATCGGGAAACGGGACTTCTAACTCGGCCAGAAGGGACAACACGACTCTATGATCACGACGCCGTGCTAGGGCGCATTGACCTAGTACGTCCGCTGAAGTCGCAATAGAGACTAGGATATTTCATGCACTAGAAATCTATGATGACGCGCAACGATTTCCAATGTAGAAAATCAATCGCTTGGCAACACAACTGCCCCCCATCTCCACGAGACATGTAGCGATGAGGTCTTGCGTTGTCGGTCACATAAAGTTGTGTCTCTCGAGAAGAAGAGCTCTATACGATTAGATGATCGATGCTATATACTGTGCCCATCTCATTCCTTCTTTCTCACTTCTCTACCACTAAACGGCTACTTCCACAACAACCTCATGTCTGGAATGCATTTTTCAATTAACGAAGAGGGAGCTGTGACCATTTCTACACTAATGGTCGTATAAACCGCACGGTGGAACCTGGGAGGAATCCGAC
>NW_003206844.1:0-2650 GCF_000006405.1 Perkinsus marinus ATCC 50983 | reverse complement strand
TGCCAACATTATTGGATCATATCTATACCGACTTGGCTACCACCACTACCACCATCACCACATATTATAGATGATCATGACGATGTGTAACTGTGTGTTTCTGACTAAGGATACTTATTGTGTTATTGGAGGATAATAACAACAACTGGGTATGAGCATAGACGATGAAGGTGTACGTGTCTATAACTACTATGGTTTTCCCTATGCCAACAGACCCTATTCCACAGATCACAAGTGCTGGACTTGATGCTTTCCTAAAAAACGCCGTTGAGATTACGTTGAACTCACGAGTCGCTGGGGCATGGGGACAGGCCGTTTACGCCTGAGTAGAAACATACGTGTTCGGGCCGTTTTCACGCATTTATTCAAATTATCGTTAATCGTTCCATAGTAAGGGCGAGATATTTTCGAGGTGGATCTGTGAATGATCGCGCATATGATGGTTTGAATATAAGCAACTGCAGCAGTAGCAGTAGCCTTTGGGCTCTCGTTATAGGCCTGTCGTAGTCCAGCCTAGATACAGTGTATTACGTCTAATCTTACCATTGTTGAATATATACGAGGTTTAAAGCTGTTAATGTAAGAGGATTATTCCGAGTCCTGTTATTCCATGTATGTCAACAGTATCAGCAGTCTTTATGATATATCTCAGTCTGGAACCTCAAGAAAGAGGTTCAGTATGATGATCATCTAAATGAGCCTCGTATCTAACCTCATCATATAACTACTGTATCATTATCATCGCGATAGTGATATATTCTAGTGTATGCTTCCCATGATGATTATGAGTATAGCATGATATGATCGGTGTTCTTGTTGTTGTACATCATAAACCTTTAGATCTACTACGTATTCCTGAGTAGCTCTATTATGCACTACTGCCACCTATACCTGCAGTTGTTGCTTTCCCCCAGTCCTAGTATCAACAATGGAAGGTGGATCTTATTTTCGAGGGACAGCGTCGGATCAGGATCCCTTCTTCAACAAGACTGGAGACCAGAAACTAATGGCTAAAATGAAGTTCCCTAAGAGCTTCGAGAAGTACTACTACTATGGGGCACATAGAAGCCTAGTATTATGAAGATCTAATCAACTGTAGTGTTGTCGCAATGTTGTAGTTCTCAAAGGCTACTACTACTATCTTCATAGTGTAAAGCTTCAATAAGAATTCGTTTAGTAAAGGCTTATCGAGAGTGTGAGTAATAGGCATACAAATCGATATTGATATGAATGGTGGCTACTATCCATTCATTATCTGCTCAGGTCAGTGGATTTAAATCGTATTAACGTGGATGTTCTACGTCCATGGATAACGGATCGTATCACTGATATCATTGGTACAGAGGACGAGATAGTCATTGATTATGCTATAGAACAGATCACTGGTACTCCCGATCATACAGAGGTAATCCTACATCGGCAGCACGTCACGGTAAGTGGCATAGGTTTTGGTGCTTAGGTTGATCCTAGGGAGATGCAGTTGAGTTTAACGGGTTTTCTGCAGCGTGGTGCGGCACCATTCTGTGAGGAGTTGTGGGAAATGCTACTCAGTGCGCAAGTAAGTGGAATAATACTCTCTCCTGGGATCGAACCTGTAACTGATAGTGTAGGATTCCCCAGCGGGAGTACCTGCTCAACTAGTTGATCGTAAGAAGAGGGATATGATGAGGAAGAAGGAGGAAGCTGAGAAAGTGAAGCGAGAGATTGAGCAAAGGAAGGCAGCAGCGGCAGCGGTAGTGGCAGCAGCAGCAGCTACGAAGAAGGAGGAAGAGGTAGTACGATGAATAATTGGGTATATAGGGGTATATGATGGGGATATGTGATAGATCATCATCATCATCATAGTGAGGTTTGAATGAATTAATGTTGGTGTTAGGGCGATGTAGGACCATCAGTTTTCTGTCCGCATGCTTGGTACTCTACTTAACCGCCGTTGTGCGTAACGATTCCCTTCATATGATAATCTACAATATAAACGACGCATTAGGGATTTGTTCCTCATCAGGAGAGCGAAGCTGCATATTATCCTCCTCCACCACCAGGGCCGCTGCTCATCCCGACTGCTCCAGCATTCGACACCAGAGGTGAGTTCACCATCAAATCGATCACCAGGGCGAGCGCGGTTGTACATGATTAACATGTATGTTTGTATCCATAGTTCGGCGGGGCCCCATCAGACCTCCATCACCTGGTCGATCGAAGGTTGGTGTACCAGCGGCGACACCTCCGGGAGCAGCCCCTCCTCCACCTTCTGGACTAGATGATGATGAATCGTAATGTCCAGTCGTGTCTATAGTATTGATCGATGTCTATTAGTGGATCACAGGGATCAGACTCGCCTGTGAGAAGAAGAAGGAGGAGACAGAGGTCTCAGGATGATGAGAGGCGTGCCAGGTAAAAAGAAGCGTCAGGCAATCGATCAATCGGGCGTAGCGAAATGTGAATCGGGTCGATTTGTAGGGGTAGGCCTTCGTCCCGATCGCCTCACAGGGAGGAGGCGGAGCCGAATGGAAGGGAAGATAGATCACGTGGTTCAAGGAGACGTCGGAGTCGGAGTAAAATGCGGGTTGCCGGGATAGAACCTGGATGACTGATTACATTAGTCGATCGGGCCATCGACGAGATGACAGCCGCAGGCGTAATCATCATT
>NW_003213074.1:0-1984 GCF_000006405.1 Perkinsus marinus ATCC 50983 | reverse complement strand
GTGACCGATAACGCAAGATCTCATCGTTACATGTCTCGTGGAGATGGGGGGCAGTTGTGTTGCTGAGCGGCTGTTTCGCTAAATTGGAAATCGTTGTGCGTCATCATGGATTCTTAGTGCATGAAGGATCCTCGCCTCTATTGCAACTTTAGCGGACGTACTGAGTCCAATGCGTCCTAGCACGGCGTCGTGATCATGGAGTTGTGTTGCCCCTTCTGGCCGAGTTAGAAGGCCCGTTCTCGATCGTAGGTACTCGTTGTGAATGGCGGTCAAGACTATATAACTAACGCTGTTGGTGCATTCGACTGGATTTCAAAGTTAAAAGGGAAGGAAATGTACGGAGCAAGGCTGCAGGCTGCTCCTGTTAAAGTTCTGAAGGTTGGTGTTTTTTTGGAAGAGTGCCTTCCTATCGTACGTCTCCTCCCCTCCCTACTGCAGGTCAAAAGCGGTGCAGTATATGGCAGCCTTCAAGCCTCAATGTACGCGAATGGAGCGAAACTCGCTTTCATAAAGGTATAATCTACCAGCTCGCCTTCTCGTAGGAGGAGTCGCTCCAAGCATGTGATGTCATGGGTTTATCAGTCTTATTTCTCAGGTGCCGAATGCAAGCCATGTAGTTTCGTCAAATGAGCCACTCGGGCTACAGTCGACCTTCGAGTCTTTCATCAACGCTGAATTATGGTCATGATCTTTCGAGGCTCGGCAATTCTGCTGCAGTTGTCACTTATCAGACGAGGATTGATCCTGTCGACTTTTCTCTTGCGTATATTCATTATTGAGAAATAGTAGAGAGCTTATGATATTACAAGGTATGTTTGTGGCGCGCCGATATTCGGTTCTGATCCCTGACGTGTATTGTGAAGTCCGTATCTTTGGAACTCGATACATTTCGAGAGTCTTACGTACTTCAGGCGTTCAAATTTGGATTTTCATCCTCGGTTTACTCCGTCACTATGATTCCGATATGGATATGAGTCCTAATGGAGAGAGCGATGTTGGGTTGCATGAGAGTCCGTCGTCGATAGCTTACAATGAGGAGTCTGCGGAGGGAGAAACCGTGTCGATACAATTACTGGCGATCTCAGTTGAACAGGAAACGAAGAGAATCTCTTCTCTTCAAGAGATGCGAATAATACTGTAATCCACCGCTCACTGAATGTGGAAGGACTGTATTGATCTTATGGCGTGGAGTGCTCCGGCCCTGAGCCTCAGAGTCACGCGGCATGACTCATGCCACTTCTTCCCAGTATCTGCCGTTGCTATCCAGAGTGTGGCGATCCAGCGAAAGGTGGATGACACAAGGATCACCATCGTTCGGCATCTAGGCCGAATCTCCGCAGCAAACCCTCGTTCTAGATATGAAATGAGGACTACCATGGAACGGATATCGTTGAAATACCACGAGAGAACTCAAGGGGATGTTTGACTGCAGAGAGTCCTCAAGTGTTGCTATGATCGAATGCGTGTTCATTTACTTCAGCTGCTCTCTGGCTACCCCCAAAGTCTGAAGTCCAGAATCTGGACTTCAGACTCTGTTGTCTTCCGCTCACCAAGGAGTGATCTGGACTCCAGATCACTCCTTGGTGAGCGGAAGGACAGTTGGGTTTATTTGGGGCGAATGGCAGGGTTCTCTACTCGGCTCACCTATAACATCACATGTTTTCTGCTCTTCGATCACTTGTAGAGGTTATGTTTTACAACTCATTGACATAACACTACACCGAATATAATCGCTGGAGAATTCCTTACAAGGCAACAGCCTGATACTGGAGAGGTAATAATAACAGTAGTAGAGTAAAGTGTACTCTACTGGAGAGGTAATAATAACAGTAGTAGAGTAAAGTGTACTCTACTGTAGAGGTAATAATAACAGTAGTAGAGTAAAGTGTACTCTACTGTAGAGGTATTAATAACAGTAGTAGAGTAAAGTGTACTCTACTGTAGAGGTAATAATAACAGTAGTAGAGTAAAGTGTACTCTACTG
>NW_003212650.1:0-1106 GCF_000006405.1 Perkinsus marinus ATCC 50983 | reverse complement strand
GAGGGCCATCCATAGAGGTATAACTCCGATTGACTTATAACACGCGATGGCCATGGCCGTGGCTCATAAGAACTTGCGGTTTAGAGTAGTCTTTGCAGTTACTCAACATCTGAGTATATCTATCCAGTACTTGTGAAGGAAGGTGCAAATTAGTTAACTAATCATCTCGCATTCCAAATGAGATATTGATGTGTAGCAGACCATTGACGTGATTCGGTGTTTGGTTCGATGCCGCTATTGGGATCCTCCATTATAAGCAGTCAGTATTGACCACAATGTATAAAGAGGGATCTTTTCTGCTTTTTGAGATAGTATGGAGTCAAGTGAGCCTGCCATGCATGATAGACCGAGCTCAGATGGCTCTTGGGTATCTGAGCATCACGTTTGTGTCGGCTCAAGTAAGTCGGGTTTTCATATACAGCGAGGAGATCACTAGGTTATGAGATTGAGAGATGTAAAAAGTACAATGAAGAAAAAACTCACATAATCCGTCATAAATGAGGTATGGAGAGTACATATGGACAACCAACGTTCTCTTTATGAAACAGAGTGAAAACCGTTCAGTGATAGAGCGCTTCCCCGATAGACTACGCATTCCATCGCTTTGCCATTTACGCGTGCACGCATCGGGCCTTCTTCATCAAGTAGGGAAGAATTCTGATACCGTGGTTGGACACGGGCTCGAAGTGATTGAACTCTAGTAAGAAAGGTACACTAGAATTCCAATATAGCATCTACTCCAGAAACCTACAACAAGGTTCTTTCACCTCCTGACTCAGTTCAGGGAGGTTTATCGCGTAGTGCTTTTTGCTTGAGAGAGGGCACAAGACGGGAGTGCTACTAGCATTTATACTAACCGAAGATTACCCTCAGCAACACAAGAAACACATCATAGATAAGTAGCTGTTATGTTGAGGGAGAAACTTAATCGCAAACAGGACAGAAATACTTGGGAGAAAGAGCAACCCTTATCTCAAAAAATGCGGCAAGGACGCTGGTTCAGTCCGTTAGCGGAGCTTGAGTACTCTGCTCCACTAAGTTCAATCGGAGCAGCTGCATGGAGTGTTGGAACCCCAACAGACACTGGGGTTAGCCCAGTACTTACA
>NW_003212549.1:5789-14531 GCF_000006405.1 Perkinsus marinus ATCC 50983 | reverse complement strand
TTTACTTTTGAACAATTAAGTTACAGCACCATTCCAAGATAGTATTGATGTTCTAATAGGAATGTTAGGTAACCTTCCTACTAGAGTAATGATACAATGAGCATGTACCCAATATCCATCCAAAGATAACTTCATTAATCCTCCTATAAGTATCATGCTACTACTTAATAATGATCATCATCATGATAATATTACCCGGTCTTGGGCATAAACAACAAGAAGGATGATAATTCCTGTTAGACGGCGATGATGAACTAGGTGATGATATGTTCGTATGGCGAGCACGATGTCGTCGTCGTCGTCGTACTTTGATGATGCCATCAACACCCGATGGAAGAGTGTTGTTACTACGAACCTTAACATGAGCGTAATACCAGAATGGATCTACTACTAGGTAGTGATGAGCATATTACATATTCACACGTATGACAATACCACAACTTTCCCTCATCATGCTCTAGTATTATTATATCATAGCATAGTTTATGAGCACCATAACCGCATCTAGTATGAATATGTTATAATGGAAGTATATTGATTATTATTGATACCTCGCACAGTATATAATGGGGTTATCCATAACTTCATCATCATTATCTCTACATACATCACATACTTTTCTTACTACTACTTCGAGCTGCATTCCATTGATATGCGATGATGAACTCTTCCGCGCCTTCTTATTCTTATTCTTCTTGTTGTTGTTCATATTACCATTTCGTTTACTTTGAGATGGCTTTCCCTTGTACCACGCCAGTTTGAGTAGATCATCCTTCAGAGTACCACCACCACCACCATCTTCATCTTCTTCTTCTTGTTGTTGTCCTGGTCGACGTACTAAGTCCACAGTAAAATCTTGATACCATTGTAGATTATCATATTCATATGAACAATATACGTATTCATCACCTATAAGCATAGACAATATTAGAGTAGTATTATTAGTATCATAACCACCCAGTTCTATAACTATCCCCTCTTTCCATTGCTGTTCTAAGAATACTTCTACTTTACTACCAATACGTCTATCAACAACAACAATAATAATCATTAATACATCAAAAGGTGATGATATTAGTTATTATTATTACATCCATCTTGGCCATTTACCTGCTTTCAATATACTCTTTAATGCTGTTATATCACATTTCTCCTTCTCATGCATCGTTATGTCACTATCTATATGGTATTATATATGTAACAATAATATCCATTATCATAAGTAATAGTACTTAATATCTCCATTGCTGTTGTATTAGTTATAGAGTTGTCTTTAATACTCTTAGGTGCTGATGGTGGTATCTCATCCTTACCAAATATTCTACAAATATTATGAGTAATGACAACAACTCTTACCATGACCATGTACTACTGTTACTAGTCTATTACACATATAGTATTACCTCAATCGTTTAGATGCAGCTGATATCCATTGATCTGTTGATTCCTTCCAATATAGTATATGTATCTTAATACATCCTAATGTCCTATCTACATCCCGCACCTAATAAGTACACTACTAGTATAATAATAGTTATTCATGATAATCATGAATAGTAGTATTATTACAATAGCATGCCTCATATATTGTGTAGCATCAGCTATACATAATACAGTATCCCCTATATCAACATCTCTAACTAATGATAATGCTCTATCCTTCAATGAGAACGTTGCTAGATGAAATAAAGGATACATCATCATAGATGCATATATATACCTACTCATAACAACAACAACAGAGATCCATAGTATATGATGGAGGAGAGGCATTACTTATATAAATGTCTTTGAAAAAGAGCCCTGCCTGGTACTGGTGATAAGAATCCCATCTTCGTAAAGAAGTCCACTGCAGTACCATCAGCATAACTACATCATGATGATGATTAGTCGGGTATTTCTCGGTCTATCAAGATCTTACGTCAATACATGCATTAGACCCTTTTGAGCCCAATGATGACAACAATCCTTCAATATTCTACTGCCATAACCTTTATTACGTTCAAATGATACCAATGCAGCTATCTCAACTGATTCCTAATAATAATAATACCACTACTAGGACAATAAGCATATTACAATATAGGTAGGTAAGATTCTAAAAGCAATTGCTGCTCTTATATAACCATTCTCCTCTAGACATCTCGATATATATCTATAACACTTAGAATGATGACGATAATAATAATGTTCATGATGATGATGTTGTTGTTGTTGGATGACTTATCAGGATGACCAAATAGAGCATCGACATGATCCTGTGTATAGTTAGGAAAGTTAATCATTACTGATTCCTTTACCTATAATCAACACCAATAGTATTATTATTAAGGTATTATCATTACTTTATCACGTATTGATACATCATAAGCATAGAGACTCCTTATACCATCACCTCGTACTGCAACACCACCACCACCATCATCAGTACTACTGTCTGCATCATCACCGACTCGTTGTTGTTGTAATAAGTCCAACACTTTAACAGGTACTTGAGGTACTTGTGATGTGACGTAAGAACCCTCCATAGTAGTATCTGATACATCTATGTATGTTATTATATTACCAGTTATTGTTGTTGTTGCTGATGCTGCTGATGGCCGTCGTCGGTGTATAAGCTCTCTATTGCTCTATCCTTACCCTGTCCTCCTCCTCGTGGTCTCATTCTACTACTACTACTATCATCAGCACTACCATTGTATGAGGTCATCAGCAATACCCTATCAATATCAATGATAATATTAACACAATACACATTAGAATGAATGGTAATACTAGGTATCAATACAGTGCAAGATAGTAATAAAGGATAAGTAGTAGTAATATGATTATCGTTATTATTATTATTATCATCCAACAGTACCACGTAATCTCTCCTTCAACATAGCGCTTGCTTCCTCTGCGAATTCTAATGGTAATTCCGTAAATACATCTTCACAAAAACCAACCAATAAGAGTGATAATACATCTGACTCTTGTAGACCTATAACATGAACAACAATAATGAAATATGAATACTATTATTATTACTACCTCTCGACATCAGATATTGTAATTGATCAGCACTAACCCTACTAGTAGAGGCCTCATGCTCTATTACTTGCCCATCATGATGCCCATAATCAACATCATCAGCACCATCACTATCTACACCACTTGTTTGTAGTACTGGTAGAGTACTCGATATACCTAATAATGATATAAAGTTAGTTGATGTATGGTGTTGTTGTTATTATTACTATCATCTCCAATTAATAAGGCATCACATTTACTATAATTCTTACATCCTTGTGTATGATGACCAAACTTAACCATACCTCTATATGTATTACTAGATTTACCACTAGATATACTCTTACTAATTATCCTACTCTTAGTATTATCACCAATATGTATCATCTTAGTACCAGTATCAGCCTGTTGTGCATTATTTGTTAATGTTACTGAATAGAACTCTCCAATAGATCCTTCACCCAATAATACACAACTAGGATATTTCCAAGTAACAGCAGAACCAGTCTCAACTTGTGTCCAAGTTATCCTCGAATTCCTACCTCTACATTGACCTCTTTTAGTAACAAGATTAAGTACACCACCAGACCAAGTATCATCATCATCATCGACTTTACTACCAGCATGCCAATTCTGAGCTGTACTATATTTAATACTAGCATTATCTAATGCCACAAGCTCGACCACAGCAGCATGCATCTGATAAGGTTCCCTTCTTCTTCTCATATTATGATAGTAATCTAAAGCTGCTGGTGGTGGTGGTTCAGCAGCAGTACAACCTTCTACATATGATACTGATGAATTAGTATCAGCTATGATAAGTGTTCTTTCAAATTGACCAGATTGTGTATTATTAATTCTAAAGTATGTAGATAATTCTATAGGACACTTAACATTAGGAGGAATATAGATAAAAGTACCATCAGAGAATACACATGAGTTGAGAGCAGCATAATAATTATCATTAACTGGTACTACTGATCCAAGATATTTATGTACTAGATCAGGATAGTCTCGTGCTGCCTCAAGAAGGGAACAAAATATTATACCATACTTATCATAGAGTTCTTTACGTCTTGTAGTAGCAATAGATAAACTATCAAATACAGCATCAACAGCAGCTGCAGTAGCAGCGTGAGCAGGTGACCCTCCTCCTTCTTTTATACTATCATTATTATCATCATTAAGGTTCATGTTAAGTATATTCTCTACACCTGGACGTGCTGATGGTAGATGTTGAGGACGGGAGAACATTGACATATTCTGTAACATATCCCTTATATCATGTGGCATACGATTAGCAACATCACCCCACTCTGGTACATTATCATCCTGAGCCTTCCACCATTTGAATGCCTTCTCACGGAAATGTAACATCCAGTCCGGTTCCTTATTCACCTCACTAATCTTCCGAATGGTAGCAAGATCTAATCCTGGTGCCACCTGTATAGCATCTACTGCATGTCTGGCTGCGTACACATCCTTAGGTAATTCACAAGCAACATCAGTAGAGCTAGTAGTAGTAGGAGCAGTAGTAGCCGCCCTGCACCCAACAATCATACCACTCTTCCCCTTACTCTTAATCGACTCTAATAGCATAGTAGATAATATAGCAGCAGCCATCATAATACCACCTAACCAATAGTACAACACCGGGTTAGTAGTAGTAGTAATAACGGGATTAGTATAATGGATGATAGTATTACTAGGGTGATGATCATTATTAGTATGTATAGATGATGATACTTTTATCCTATCCATAGGTGCTAGGAACTTATTATCCAACAACATTGGATGAACTATAGCATGTTGTTGTTGTTGATGATGCTGATAACCTCTTAACATACTACCACTCTTACTACTATATGATGATATAAGGTTATATACAGAGTAGAAGCAGCAGCATAGTATAATGAGTAAGAATATACCAATATGTTTAATACCACCACCATGTTGTCTATAACGATGATGATGTTGTTGTTGTTGGACTAGTGATGATGACCATGTTCCTGTTGACGTCCTGGTTGATGGATTACTGATGCACGGCATAATGATCTCACCATCACAATCATAAACAATAACTGATAATAATAACAACAATCTCATAATACCACTACTACATACTACTACATATATACAACAAAAACACTACTAATGGTAATATGCACGACCATTATCATGATGATGATGATCATGATGGAGGATTAAAAATGCTACTATACTCAAGGAGACAGCATCAGCAGCAGCATCAGCATCAGCAGCAGTAGCATTGTATTAAAAAGGTTATGAAGCACTAGATGCTGGTACCTTGCACATATTGGATGATAACAACAACCTCTTGGAGATAATAATGTCATCGATACACCGATCAAATGATCATATAAGTATTGATAATGATCATTGCTACTACTACTATTAAGTACCTCAATATTACTAAAGCTGGTCTATGTACCTAAGGATGGGATCTTTACTACTAGATCTCCACTTCTTATTGTACTATTCTTACTGATATCAATAGTCACAGCCTTATGATCATATAGTATCCTAAAATATCATGGATTATGCCATGTTGTTGTTGCTGCTAAGAACAACGATGATAATTATCTTCAAGTGCTGAGAATATTATAGCAACTATAAACACAACAAAAGATAGGCCGCCGCCTCCTAAGATAACTACTCCATCATCATCATAATGAGTCTAGTAGGATATACCACCAAGACATGTACTATTAATAATAATCATACTATTATTACTACTACTATTTGTCGTTGTTGTTGTTATCATTCTTACGCCACTTAGCAAAGACATTATACCTATTATGATGAATGATAGTTATAGAGAAGTATTATTATTATTACTTATCGTTTTGTTTAAACCTAGAATGTAGATATAATAATGCATATCCAAAGAATGGATATACCATAAGTCTATACATATCCATATTAGCTTTATCTCTCATACCACCATACCATGCTGGATCAACACACCAACGCCATTGATTCTTTGTTGGATCTATATTCCATTCAGGTACACCATAAAAGGCTGCTTTCCAATAACACCATGATCTCATCTGCCATCTACCTACACGTCTCCATTGATATCTTTTAAAATAATTATAACTGATCATAATCATAGTATAATAATACTATTATTAGAGATGTTATTACTTGATCCTAAGCCATTGATATACAGGTCCACCAGGATAAGGCGACATAATAGTCCTAGTACCAGATGGATAACGGGTAACGGACAATGTAGTAGGGGATAGACGTAGCATTACAACAAGATAGACGAGCTACTAATAAGATGAGGATCTACAAACACTACTTCCATGTACTAGTAGTACTACTGAATAATACCAGTAATAAAGACAACATGATAACTTATCCATTGAGCAACATAAACATGATTATCCTCTCTCCTCATAGTATATAACCGAGCCTACAGCATTCCCATAAACAGGTTATCCTTTAATATGTATTCAATAGTAGCTTCCGTATGTATACAATATAGTTACCTGCTAGTGTACTACTTTCAGGCAACTCCAGATTCGATCGATGGTGGGGCTCAGAACAGCGGAGCGAAGCACTACATGTCTCGCATTTTATTGTTTCGTAGAATAGTTGTTTTGTGAGCGCCTATATGCTATCAGTTTAATTATTGTCGCCTATGGTCGCCCTAATGATATTACCTAGTTATTCAGTTATGGATATCATGAACTGGATCATAAACTGTATATTAACTAGGGTATATACGGTATTTCATATCATAGCTATATTAAGGGATATAGTCATGCATTATGAAACGGTTATACCATTATATATATCTAGATTAAGATCAATGATAGAGAATAAATGTAATAAGGGATGATCTCTGTGATAATAATGACATAGTCGTTGTTAGGTCCATTATATAATAATAATAAGAAGTTGAAGAAGGAGCCTAATCATGTATTATTATGTTTAGATAGAGCATTTACATTAGATCAGATAACTGATATAACTATTGGTATAATTGATATATCTAATTGTCATTATATTACCATATATGATTGTTATAATAATACTATTGATAATAAGGTATATGATGATATTAGACATTATCCTGTAGCTACTCATGGCCATTGTAAAATACAATATGTATTACCTGGTAATGATGATGGACGTGAACATCTAGTAATAGAAGCTAATCATAAGCTTGAAAGGGATTGTATTGATAGAGTGATGTCTATGTCTGAGAATCGTTTCCCTAATCCTCCTGATGTAACATTAATATTGAATAGGAGTAATTATCCATTTAGTTATTATAACTTAACAATACCTAAGAGGCTTGATCCAAGGTATATATACTATTCTGAGATAATACCACTATATTCTATTGATTATATGTCTGATGTTATTGCTAGTCTACATCAATATGATTATAAACAGCAAAGATTCGGTAGATAATCATCTTTCCAGCTACTATAGTTATTGGGTTCTTAGTCGTCGTGGGTTAAGTTACATCATCTTAGTATCATCTATTTATAGTATTATTATTATGAACCATAGTCTGATCAGTTAGTGTCTATCGTGCTCGCCACTGTAACGCGGTATCATCAATTTCCTACCTCGTATAGTAGGATCAAGACTATGGTAAGGATGATGAGGATGAGGACTATCATCATTAGTAGGATGTGGCCATGGTTATCTATAATAACAGTATAGCTGCCCAATATTAAGGTGTATTGAGAGCTCTAATAAATACTCTAGGTCAATAAGATCTCATAATATTGATATGCTAGAAGAGAGTATGATGATGATGATAACCAACAAAAGGGAGGATAGTCCAGGGTTAAGGCGGCGAGCGCTGATGATCGATTCGAGAGCAGACTCCGGTGCAGTAAGGCGACTAATGAACACAATCACTGCATCATATCAGGGTCATATCCACTCGAGTTACACTGATGCTAAGTGAATTATCACGTGTATTATTTACCAAGGCTTGGATCCCTCCTCCTCCTTCCTCAGCAGCCAGTGAGGATCTCCTCCAACACTCGGGGTTTTACATCATCACGAATGCTCAATGAGCAGACGGCATCCTCGTCTTCATGCAACACATTTCTTTACGATATTTGAACCCCAAAAATATGGGGAATCCTCATTTCTAAACAATGGGCCTCTTTTCCAAAGAAGTTTAGCGCACTCTCTAACCTGCATTTCGACTTAGCCTTGGATTGCAGCCTGGCCTTGGATAACAGTTCGGGTTTCTGGTTTCCCGTCGGGTTTCGGGTTTCGGGTTTCCCTTTCTCCGCTTTCACCTGCAGTTCTTGTTTTTTTTGTAGAATTTGCAGTTTAGCTTCTCACTTGCGTCATGGTCATCACCTGGATATCAACCTTTATTTTCCATTAATGGCGCGCGCCGATATTCTTTGGTTTTTATGCATCGCTTAGATTCGATGCAGCGCCCGAAAATATTCTTGCATGTTGAAAAACACCGAACCTGGTATTCGAACCAGCGTCTTCGTCGTTGAACCGGAATCCCCCTACCGCGCTAGGGCTAAGCACGGCCTAAAGCAGTCCATCATGAAGTATCTCTCGAGAAGGCTAAGTGATGATGGCGTTGTATTCTATAATGGTAGTCTTTGCGTGTGACTGAGGTTAGAGTAGGCTTTGATAATACATAAGTGTACACTTAGTGTTGTATTGTTGATATTATTACTTCTCAATGGCTATAGATAAGAAGATAGT
>NW_003212549.1:0-5689 GCF_000006405.1 Perkinsus marinus ATCC 50983 | reverse complement strand
CCCTATGGAGGTATATAGAGTATGGGCGGCCAACCTGTATAAAGCAAGGTCATCATCATCATTATCATCATCATGCTCATCATCATCATCATGCTCATCATCATCATCATCATCATCATCATCATGCTCATCATCATTATCATACATGTCAGATATCTATTATTACCACCAATAACTACATTAGATTGTTGTTATGATGATGATGATAGTATAAGGAGAAACAGAAGGACACTATCAATACTATCACAATGGTCGTCTAATATACCCAATAATAATATCAAAGTTCTATTCATTAACAACATACTATCATGTTGTTATCCATTATCCCCACTCACTTCTACACATACCCTTATGGATGGGATAGCTGCTTTCATAACCCTACTCATACATCTATGTGGAGGAGGAGGAGCATGTCGCCCTCCTACTACTACTAATATGGTATATCCTATTGCTCTTGCTTCACAACAACAACAACAACACATAGAGTGTATCACCACACATACGGTACTATTCTTAGCATTATAAACTTGATTATTATCATTACAGACCTCTCCTCCTCCTCTTCCTCCTCCTCCTCCTCGTCGTCTATCAAATAATGACTTGGTACATATAATATCTGATTTGTGGAAGACATCATCATCAGATAATGATGACAATACTCCTCTTCCTCAATGGGCAATCCAGTTATGGTAACAATAATAATAATACATCGACTCGATCATCATCATTATCATGCTGCTGCTGCTGCTGCTGCTCAGGATCGAATATTTATCCACTTCACTTGAGCATATTGCTGATGTAACACCAATAAAGATGAGATCAGATATAACACAGGAATGGATAAAGAGGAAGAAGTAAAGGGGAAGGATGATCATGATCATGATGATGATGATCATTGTTCATCATCATCATCTTGAATGATTATATGAAGGTCCCTTCAAGAAGAAGCCAGCAAGCGTCAGAGTCAATTCTTACTTGGACGACAACAACAACAACAACAATACAATAAGAACTGTGGTAAAGTGTCCAAGGATGATGATGATGATGATGATGAAGAATTCGCAGTAGCACATAATATAATGAATCCATCATATAGGAATAATGAGGTATGTTATAATGTACTACATTATGAATAGTAATATCATCATCATCATCACAGATGATATTATCACGTAATCCTCCTTTATTACCATACGCATTCTTTTACTTGGCTTGTCTAAATCCATCGTTATCTGATAGTCTTAAGGACCTCATACATACCTTTGGAGATATATTCTTAATAACATCTAATGAAGAAGAGGATGAGGATGAAGGAGAAGAAGAAGAAGAAAAGGAAGCTATAACGATACTCTCAATGTATAACAGCAGCAGCAGCTACACTCGGATCGATCATTCCTATTAAGTTACGATATTGTGTATGGTATCGGCTATTTGTTGCCCTTCCCTCCTCCTCCTACTACAACAACAACAGCTGATGACTATCCTAATATACCACCTCCATTATCCCATTTCGTTGCTGCAGTCGACGATATCTCCTTCGATCATCATATTCCACCATTGAGTAAGCATTGTATAACAACTACTTGTCCATTCACCATTGTAGATCCTACAAATGATTATGCCGTTGGAGAAAAAGTACTTGGTAGTCCTGAGGACTCGTCACAGCAGCAGAAGGTATGATGTTATCATAAATATTTGATTCATATGATGTTGTAACACTCTTGTTGAGTATTCAGATTCCCCAGACTGCTGCATGTGTACGGTGTATGTGGGTGAAAGATGCTTTGGAAGTATTGTTGAATCCGGAGTCAGTGTTAAGATGTGGAGACCTGCCTCTGGTGGTTCTGCTCCATATATCATAATATTGTTCATCATCATACACCACTTCAGGTTAGATATGATATACACTTATCGAGGCTGCATACGCCATCTATACCATCAATAGTGCTACCACCCTTCCAATAATGATCATGCTCATTATTGTTCATGTGATGATCATAATCATCTTTATTGAGTTGTTGAATTGTTAGCATGCGGAGTGGGGTTTATGTAGCTTATGTGGCTTATGTGCTTATCGTTTTGCGGAGCGATGATGATGATATTTTGCAGGTGTGTCTATTGTGTTGTCCTCGTCGTCCTCCACAAATAAACACCAATATCACAAATATCCGCGTCTCGTATGCAAAAAGACAAGTAGTAACATGACAGTAACATTGGAAGAAAAAACTGATGAGAGCGTTCTCTACGAAGGCTGAGATTTCTATCCCACCATTACCACTAGTAGTAGTAAGAATGGTGAGTAGCAACATTGAGACTACAGAATCAGAAGGTCTAGCATCAATAATTATTCATTACTATCATGAAAACAGATAATGTTATTGACCATATGTATCACCATGAGTGTATGATGAACATATTCATTCATATGTTTCATATCATCGATACCATCATATCATGCCACCAACTACTATCATAATGATGATGATGATGATAGTCATTATGAACATAATCATCGTCGTGGTCGTTGTGGCCCCATTGAACATAATCATCATCGGTGATGATAGTGGTGGTGGTGGTCTACCATTCGATAAGCCTACTCCACAATGATAATAACAATAAGACATACATGAACTAACTTAATTATTAATACTTTCATATGATGGTAACATACGTAGTAATGATGATAAATGGTCATTGAATGTATGGTCACCTATACTATCAAAATAGAATCATATAGATTCATGAATCCTTAATCATAATACATACTACTGAATACCTAACTTAACTGTTGGCTCTTTGGCAGTAATGATGATGATAAAAGAATCGTATATATTGTTGAAGAAGACACCAACAAGAAGAGGAAGAAGAACAAGACGACAAGATATTAATATAATACTACTAACCCAACAAGTTCATCTATAATAATATATACACAACATTTACATGTAGTCATTAATCTCAAATGAGGATCTCTTCGGGAATACCTTCAAAAGACGATAATATGATTATTATTATGATAGTAGTAGAAGTAGTAGTAGTAGTACCTTGAGAAGAGTATTATATACCATTGTATGGAATTGTGGACATGGATCGTATTCATCAGAATACCCTGGACCTTGTAAATTAACCCATTGAGTATTGGATGATAATAATACATCATTCAATAGAGATTGTGCCTAAGAAGGAGGAGGTGAGTTAATCTGTAACACCTAGTATAGTATGTATAATCATTATCACCAAATTAGGATCTGCTAATGTCATCTCATGTTTAATAGTACTTGGTATACATAATGATGGAGTATTGGAATGTATCTCAGACTTGAATCTAAGAATAATATAATAATAAGAATTATATTATTCATTATTACTCTTACTTGGATGGTGTTGTTGTTTTAAGATGTAATATACCAAGATAATATAATAAGTTATTATTAAAACTATTCCATTGAACATTGGAACGATTAATAACAGATGTCATCGAACCTCTCCATGCACCTCCTACCTCATCAAATATCTTACTACCAATATCATATCTAAATCATAAACAATAATAATGATAATAATGATAATAATACTACA
Source organism: Perkinsus marinus ATCC 50983 (assembly GCF_000006405.1). NCBI lineage: Eukaryota > Perkinsozoa > Perkinsida > Perkinsidae > Perkinsus > Perkinsus marinus. Next base: position 2,110 of record NW_003212549.1, on the reverse strand, counting down.
ACAACTACATGCATTTATTAACCCATATTGGTATATGATCTGTCTCCCCCATAGTCTTATGTATACCAAAATACTCTCTAATAATTCTATCACCATTACATGATGATGCTTCATAACGATTCATCTTTATTATTTTCTTCTTATTCTTTGAACAATACTTTCTTGGTGGAGTCTCCATATACCCAATATGAGGTGGTCTACCATTAAAAGATGATGATGATGTATGATGATGATCATAAAGATGATGTAACTTCAACTTAGATCCTAAGAATATATCATCATCCATAGCCAGATACCTAAGTAATACTATAATGATAATGTCTATGTTGTTGTTCATGTTGTTGTTATTATTACCAATTAGATATATTAGGTATATTGGCAGTAGATAGTCTTATAGCGACTCTGTTATTACATGGTATAACACCCGGATATGTGATGTTATCCATAATACTCGAATGGCCTATCATATGTACTACTGATGATGATGATGTCATTATTGATTGGTTTCTCTTCTTCTTCTTATTGTTGTTGTGGTATTGACGGAGATAATGTGGTGGATCATTAACATCATCAGCATAAACGACATAAATATTATTAACGAATCCAGAAGAAGGTTGATTGAGTAATAATGCACCTGAAGTTGTTGAGAATAATAATAATAATAACATCTCCTGTATATAACGAATATTATCATTATCATTATTATCTTTATTACCATTGTATTGTAAACCTCTTATAGCCCAACGGAGTTCATTAAAAGTGTTATAAAGAGATGGTAATGATCTCCACACTCGCCAACCTGAACTAATAATAAGTCGTAATAATAGTAATGTTCATACCTAATCCTTTGCTATCTTTCCCACCCCATTTTCTTTGCCATCTAGGATCACTATAATTGACCCATGTATATACAACATCTGCTGACATCTTCATATCGTTATTATTATTATCACTTGATGTAATAATACAATTCCTATCAGGTAAACTGAGATAAAATGATTATAATGAGAGAGGGGAGCAATTATATTGATGTTGATGTTGATACTACAACTTCTCCTTATTACTACCTGAAGCACTTATCCGGTTTACACCTTTCACATGGACAATATAAAACAATCCCATTCATAGACCGGTTACTACCATCAACTCCTATAAGCACCAATAATAACAACAACAACGACAGGAACAAGAACAGGAACAAGGACATTAATAACACATTATGATAGTTAGTATTACTCCTAAATAAGTCACCATAGTTGTATGGTGACTTAGACCCTTCTCTATCTTCTTCTTGTTGTTCTTGTTTTCCAATAATCTTAGGATATGGGCATTCACCGTCATAGAGTTCACATAATTTATCCTTAACATATACAAATGCCTCACAACTGTGAGTATTGTTACAATAATTAAAACATCTTTTAGGAGATCTTATTGGATCGTTAATAGTCGATAGATGAGTGAATTGTTTTAATATACGTCTAATATGAGCACATGTAGCATTTCTGTGTACCAACACATAAGGATCGTTATCATCATCATCATCAACATTATGAAATAATGATGATGATACCATCTTATGATCATCATAACCATTTACGGTGATATGTGATGATATATCATCGATAAGTGTATATGAGAATGAATATAATAATAATGTTGTTAGAATAGATAGAGTTAGTACACCTAGTAGAGATCCAATACAGATACTCTTAGATAATCTCGGCTGCTCATGATGATGATGATGATGGCAACTTGCCATATGAAGGCCATGTAAGGTAGTAGTCATTATAGCATAAACATCGACAACAGCACCCACTACATTAGAACACTACTACTATTACTACGTCGTAGTCGTCGTCGTCGTAATCGAATGTATTATCAAACTACTGCTCATGCTGAACATGGTGGCATCATGCCATTGGCATCGTTTCAATAAATAATGAAAACAGTGAAGGTTAGTTTAACGCTCTCAAGTAATACGATAATAAACCACCCCCAATCCACTAAAGTAAATTCATGTCGCAGCAAATTTTCTTAGTAAGGAAATCTTGTCGATTCCCTTCCTATATGGAAAACCAAGAACTCCCCCCTTGTAACCAACGCAGTAGAT
>NW_003209757.1:0-1295 GCF_000006405.1 Perkinsus marinus ATCC 50983 | reverse complement strand
GACAGAAACTGATCGCTGAGTATACGAGCGTCAATGCTGTTTCCACATCACACCGTCAACCTCTCAGATAAGAGAAGGAAAGTGAACACACATTAGGTAGCAATAGTCTTTGCCAAGAGACTATTGCTATGGGATAACAAGCATACTTCTAGCCAGCAAAACTACTGACTACCTAAGTGGTGCAAATGTGGAATTCCGCGTTACCTATCCCGAAATCCCGGGTTCTATCCCTGTGACGGGCACCATTTTTAGAATGGTACGTTCGTACTATGCTATGGTAAGCACCCCTGGACCCAAGGTTCCAGTCCTAAGCTTGAGATAACTCGCAAAATAGTGTAGCCGTACTACACTATGTTATCCATCCCTAGACCCAAAGGCCAGAGACTGATATAACTAGGAGATAGCTTTTTACACTCTTTTAGGGTAGGACTGTCTAATTCCCTCTCCCGATTTTCTGATGATCCGTTTCTCAAATACTGACCATAACACAACAAAAAAGTTTGCAAGGAACAACGATTGTACGCCGAAAGTTGTAGCGAATGTGCGTATTTCACGATGGAATGTACAAGTAGGACCCTACTGGGGACCTTCTAAAAACGGTAGTTCAGTCATCATCTCCAGCCTTCTTTGAGTTGTCGCTCCCTTTAAGCAGACAAACACCAGAGCACATTTGAGGCGAGCCTCCATAATGTCGGAAGCTTCCCAATACTAGATAAGGCTGTGTAGCTGTTGGGTAAACAACGTTTATCGGTGGAACATAGCAAGCATGCGTTTGGTGATCCAGAAACCACCGAAGATATTGAATCCAGCAGCGAAGGTACCCAAAATGGCACAAATCTGAGCGAAAGCACCGCAAGCAGAGAGCTGCTGCATGGCGCCAACGACAATGATACCAGAGATGGCGTTAGTCTCAGACATGAGAGGGGTATGCAAGGCATGGTCGACACCCCAGACGAGGAAGTAACCGACAATAACAGCCATCACGAAGGACATCATCTGGTCAACCAAAGCGACGCTACGACTAGCACCGATACCAGCACAGCAAGCGCCGACAACAATGAAAACGAGGAAGAAGTTCAACCACTTAGAGAAGGCAGTCTGAGGCTTCTTCTCGGCTTCAACAGGAGCCTCGGCCTTGGGGGCAGCAGGGGCCTTAGGGGCCGGTGGGGGAGCAGGACGAGCGACAGGCTTCCATGTAACCTGTCCCTGATAAGTGCAACGGATTGGTCCGATAACATCATCAGGCTGAGCGAGAGCCTCATCAACACCAGCCGCACCCTTCATCTGGTCGAACA
>NW_003212702.1:0-1597 GCF_000006405.1 Perkinsus marinus ATCC 50983 | reverse complement strand
GTCTCTCTATAGCACGCTTATCATCGAACATTACTCTCACGAAATCTGACTCAGTTTTAGTTATCCAACGGTTTGGGAGTCCAAAACTTCGATATATACGATTTCAGTGTTGAGTTGGGACCTCGTCGAGGTCCCTAACGCAGATAATCAATGCCCTGAATCTTCACTCAAAAACTTCGAGATTAGTTAGGATAAGGATCTCATCATACGTATAGACTATCCACTGATTATTTGAATAAACCTCTGTAAATAGCTAATTGTAATGAAAAGCGCGCGCCACACCAATCGATTGATAGTAATAATTGGAACAATTAGTGAGAAATCGTATCTAGGGTAAGTACGACATGGCCGCTGCCCTTGAAGACCACGAGAGCAGCATTAGGATAAGGACACTCTGTTCTATGACAATAGACAGCAACGGGTAGCAAGTTCTATGGTATTTGTCACTATTGATCGCCATTCTTGTAAGTTACAATGTACCCTGTTGTGTACAAGTTGTAACTATTGATATGACAATTTCTTCATCATCATAGTTCGGAAGGAACAGCACGTTCATGACCTCGACTTTGAAGGCGTTTCTGAATCAGGAATTCTGATCTGTCGATCGAACTAAGATCATCGAAGTGTATCAGATGAAAAAGCCAGCCAGTAGATACTCTTATCAGGAAAAAACATTTTTTCCCATTTTTTCCAATATGGGAAATTTCCCGCAATTTTTCCCGGAATTTCCGGGAAATTTCCCATGTTGGGAACAAGGTGCCATTATTCCCAAAATGGACAAACCCTGCCCTGCAATCATGTCAAGCTTATCAAGCCACTCTTCAACATCTTCTTTTGGAGTACCAGAGAATTTAACTACATTCTTACGGAGTTCAGACATCCGTTGGCCTTACCGTCGATCACTCCTAAGGGTTGACTTTGGCTGGTCATCAAAGGTTTGTGGTATCTTGGGGAACGAGTTCAAGTCTCGATTTCCTCCATCAAGATTCACACCAAAATTGCCTCCTTGAGTGGGCTGTTCCTGCCCTGGTCTACCCCGGGAGCTTCTTCATCTGTCCTGGGAATTGGATCAGCGTTTTCCAACTCTCCGTCAGGACGAATCTCCTCAGACACGTCCGAGAGTTCTTGAATACCATCCATACGGATGATATCGGAAAGAGTCATGTTCAGACGATCGACTGGAGTCTGGGCACCAGTTGAACGCAACACAGACTGAACATTACTGGAGGACATAAATTGAGAGGAAATTAAGGAAATACAAGTTGTATATATTATTAGTGAGTAATGATGGCAATGTTCCTAGCGAAACGCTAGGGAACAAAAATCCTTTGTGTATGCGTGCAACACAAAGGAAAACTGCTTCGCTCAACGCCACGGAACAACTGTCCCAATCACTGCCGGGATCGGCTCCGGATACCGGTCTCGAGCCTATTGGCAATCTATTATGTGTTCTGGCATAAACGAGCTAGTGGCACAATGGCAAAGTGTGTCATCATGTTTCCACTACTCTCCACTAGGCTTTAAAGTAGAGTATGCACTCATGACTTGTGTCACACAAGTTGTGTGTGTTCTGAATCTTCATCGATATCGCCTAGTG
>NW_003212082.1:0-2142 GCF_000006405.1 Perkinsus marinus ATCC 50983 | reverse complement strand
CTGCACTGTCCTGAGTATCAACATCAACATATCCAGGTCCTCTTTCGAATCTCTCACCTAGGTGGTATGACCAGTGATGAGACATGTCACGCTCATCATCTTTCGATGCTCTCCCAGAGTATAATAGTCAACCCCACACCTGTAATACGGTTAATGTAACTTCAAACGGTCAATGTGCCCGTTGCCCAAACTCGGAGGCTGTGTCCAGACGCGGCGGGGGCGTACTAGTTGGCAGACCAAACAGGACTGAATCAAAGATCTGGCAGCTTTTTCCACACTCTTGGTATGAAAGTCACATACCGCTCCACATGTACTTGGTAAATCGCCATGGCGTGTCGCTCGGTGCGCAGATCTCACAAGCACTACTCGTACGAACCGGGCCGATTTTGGCACTATCGGCAAGAAATAGACCCTGCCTGATGCCGTGCCCGTTCGAAACATTAGAACGTGGGCCGAGTCGGGCCCGTCGACTCGGTCCAGGAAGACTGGTCCGCAGGGCCGCAATGTCTTTGTATTGCCATCAGTGAGGTACGGGCCGAGCTTCCCATCGACCATCTGCACGCTTCGTGGAATTAGCCGATTGCAATGCTGCTCATCAAATTCCTCTCCATCAAGATCGCGCAATCCAGCATGCCATTGTAGAAAGCGGAAAACTGCGACCGCCCCCCAGGCCGTCCTCCTTGACTGGGAAATACCCCCGCTATGCCGAGCGGCACGTTCTGCGAAGGGCTCACAAGATACCACGATTGGAGCCACTCTGTATACCGAGTCTCGCTCACTGCCCAAAAACGATATAATGTCGAATATCCCGCAAAACTCTAGCTTCCTCAATTATCGGGTCCCATCCTGGTGCAAGCGGGTCGTCGGCGTCTGACCTAGTAGTCTGTGGAAACCCATGACCCATGCGATAGCTGGGATCCCTCGCGAACTCGCGAACTGCTCACTCGCGAACTGCGAACTGCTCTGCTCGAACTGCTCGCGAACCGCCCCCCCCTGGCAGAGGCTATCTGCCAATGACATATTTGAGTCGTTGACATTACGGTCAAAAGTGCGAGAGAGCCCGTCGGCTATGCCGTGGCTCGAGCCAGCTAGGTGGACAATCTTCAGAGTAGCCAATCTCCTTAACGCTAGTAGCTCTTCATGCAGAGAACCAACCAACCTGCTCAACGCTCTACGTTCGAGAGCTTTAGAGGAAGCTATCAGGGAGGAGCTGTCGACATTATTGGCCCATGAGACACACGCAGAATTATCGCAGTGCAGGAGTATTCTGGCCTCTTCGTTCCGGTCATCGATTGCCACACTTTCTCGGTACTTCACCAAGTCATACAGGTCTTGAAGCAACCGTAGCAAGCAAGCCAGCTCCCGGCGATTACTATGCCATTTACGCTCACTTGCTTTGAACCGGAAACACTCGGCGAAAAGCACTGTCCCTTGGCCAGCCTCCCCCAAATATGCTATATAACCTGCACCAGTGGAACCAGCGTCGCTATACGCATGAATCTTAATGGGCTTCGCGTTCTGTAGGTCTCTCACTGGTGATCGATGACAGCAATCCTCGAGCACCAACTCGGCCATCCAGTCTATCAAACATACAAAGGCTTGCTGTAGCAACGTAGGAAGAGAACAGATGCCGATTTCGACAGGCCAATCCGTCTTGTTGAAGTTCCTGGCCACAAGTGAACGTATGGAGTCTGCACATGCTCTACTGAGCACGTGCTGCCTCGAAGGGTCGAAAGCAAGGCATTCAGCCGCTTGGAAGACTTTCGCTTACTCGTTAGAGGGCTATGCCGTGCGCTCTCGATGAAACGCTTCACTGTGGCTATCCGCTTTTCGCGCTTACATACCATAACGGTATCAGGCCCTTCATATCGCACTTTCATCCCCAATAAGTCTCCTTCGCCGACAATGTTTGGTGGTACACCAACGAATTGCTCTTTGGGTGCTTCTCGTAGTTGATCTCGGACAGATTTACACGCCATTATGTGTACCTTAGCTGTTTGTACGTCGAAGCCAACCATCTCCATGGCTCCCAGGGTAATGCGGAACCCACTCAGAACGTGTTCGAGTTCCCCACTGAGTGCTAAATCATCAACAAATATGATGAGTGTCGCTATGCTCGTGGGGAGGACGACGATCTGCACT
>NW_003214116.1:0-2193 GCF_000006405.1 Perkinsus marinus ATCC 50983 | reverse complement strand
TCGACTCTAATAGACTAACAGTATTTGTCGTCCCCATGAGAACCTAAGTTGCGACTCGTCTCTAAGGGACTAGCAGTAGAATGCTCGTCGGGACTATATGCTACGAGGACCTCAGCTGCGACTCGTTCCTAAGGGACTAACAGTATTTCTTGTCCCTATGAGGACCTCAGCTGCGACTCGACTCTAATAGACTAACAGTATTTGTCGTCCCCATGAGAACCTAAGTTGCGACTCGTCTCTAAGGGACTAGCAGTAGAATGCTCGTCGGGACTATATGCTACGAGGACCTCAGCTGCGACTCGTTCCTAAGGGACTAACAGTATTTCTTGTCCCTATGAGGACCTCAGCTGCGACTCGACTCTAATAGACTAACAGTATTCGTCGTCCCCATGAGAACCTAAGTTGCGACTCGTCTCTAAGGGACTAGCAGTAGAATGCTCGTCGGGACTAGCTGATACGAGAACCTCAGCTGCGACTCGTCTTGAAGGGACTAGCAGTAGAGTGTTTCTCGTCCCTATGAGAACCTCAGCCTCGACTCGTCTCTAAGAGGCTAGCAGTAGAATGCTGGTCGGGACTAGCTGATACGAGAACCCCAGCTGCGACTCGTTCCTAAGAGACTAACAATGGCGTGTTCCTCGTCCCTATAAGACAAGTTAGGTCACTGTAAGAAGCGGCGTTCGGTTAGTAGTCAATAACCGGTCAATAGCAGCTGCGACTCGTCCCTGAGGGACTAGCAGCCCACTGTAGAAAGTGTTGCTCGGTTAGGCCTTGGAGAGTTGTCCTAATGATTTGTGGTAGAATTTCTCGGGGTTTTCCGATGCTTGCGACTCCGGATGGGTTTCCACTCGTCCCTAATGGACTAACAGTAACGTGTTTCTCGTCCCCATAAGAACCTAAGTTGCGACTCGTCTCTAATGGACTAGCAGTAGAATGCTCGTCGGGACTATATGCTACGAGAACCTCAGCTGCGACTCGTTCCTAAGGGACTAACAGTATTTCTTGTCCCTATGAGGACCTCAGCTGCGACTCGTCTCTAATAGACTAACAGTATTTCTTGTCCCTATGAGGACCTCAGCTGCGACTCGTCTCTAATAGACTAACAGTATTTCTCGTCCCTATGAGAACCTAAGCTGCGTCTCGTCTCTGAGAGACTAGCAGCCAACTGTAGAAAGTGTTGCTCGGTTAGGCCTTTGAGAGTTGTCATAAGGATTTGTGGTAGAATTTCTCGGGGTTTTTTATGCTTGCGACTCCGGATGAGCTGCCACTCATCCCTAATGGACTAACAGTGGCGTGTGTCTCGTCTCCATGAGAACCTCAGCTGCGACTCGTCTCTAAGGGACTAACAATGGCGTGTTCCTCGTCCCTATAAGACAAGTTAGCTCACTGTAAAAAGTGGCGTTCGGTTAGTAGTCAATAACCGGTCAATAACAGCTGCGACTCGTCCCTAATGGACTAGCAGTAGAATACTCTTCGGGACTAGCTAATACGAGAACCTCAGCCGCGACTCATCCTTAATGGACTAACAGTATTTCTTGCCCTATGAGAACCTCAGCCTCGACTCGTCTCTAAGGGACTAGCAAAAGAGTGTTTCTCGTTTCTATGAAAACCTCAGCCACGACTCGTCCCTAATGGACTAACAGTGGCGCGTTCCTCGTCCCTATAAGACAAGTTAGCTCACTGTAAAAAGTGGCGTTCGGTTAGTGAAATTCTCGCACCGTTTCGCCTGGCATAGTAAACACAACAGCTACTTAGTTTAGAGCAGGGTAGAGTTTTCAGTCACTCAGTTGAGTTGTGTCCTTCTACGAGGGAGTTGGGTGAGACCGCGCCTGGCAGTGCATTAGCATCTGAAGGCAACGAGCTGGTGGCTTTGGTAGCTAGACTAAAACGCCTCTTTGGGCTAGCCGCTACTAGCATCCCCCGTAGGAAGGTTGAAAAAATTGGTGGCAACAAACCGTGCCTACACCAATACATTAATAAAGTGTAGTAGACAGAGACAGAAAGACTTTACATCTTAGATTCTAGCTCAATCGTGACGCACTCACTCTTGTTCATAGCGTCACACAGACCAGGGGGACAGGATTGTTGTGTCAGAGGAGTGCTTCGCTCTCCCCGTAATTGTCGGGCTCCACTGAGACGCATTTTACGTCTGTTAATGGATTAACTCGGGTAGTCAATAACCGGTCAATAACAGCT
>NW_003205657.1:0-1270 GCF_000006405.1 Perkinsus marinus ATCC 50983 | reverse complement strand
GCCTAATGGATAAGGCTTTGGTCTTCGGAACCAAAGACTGTGGGTTCGAGTCTCATCGAGATCGTCTCCACGCCGGGAAGCGCCCATATACGGATGCCACTGGCCGTACAGATGTCGATATTGATTGTATACCCTTGTGACTCGTCGGGATACATGCTGAGGCTAAGGGTACAAGAAGATTGTTGGTCTGCCAACGAACGATCTCCAATGAATTGACCTCATTTAGAACACTATGTAATGGGGGCCCCTCTATGAGGAGCAAGAGTTTTGTGATCTATTCAGCGTGTCGGATGCGAACTCATGTGTGCCGTTAAGTCAGTGTTGCGCATAGTGACGAGATAGTGGGATAAATCTCAAACTCGTTGGTCTCGTGGCCTAATGGATAAGGCGTTGGTCTTCGGAACCAAAGATTGTGGGTTTGAGTCCCACCGAGATCGTCTTCAAACCGAAAAGTGCCCATATACGGATGCCACTGGCCGTACAGATGTCGATGTTGCTTGTACACCCTTGTGACTCATCGGAATACATGCTGAAGCTAACGGTACAAGAAGATCGTTGGTCTGCCAACAAGCGATCTCCAATGAATTGACCCCTTTGAGAACACTATGTATTGGAGGCCCCTCTATGAGGAGCGAGAGTTTTGCGATCTATTCAGCGTGTCAGATGGGAAACCATGTGTGCCATGAAGTCAATGGGGCGCAGAGATGGTGGGACAAGTCTCAAATTCGCTGGTCTCGTGGCTTAATGGATAAGGCGTTGGTCTTCGGAACCAAAGATTATGGGTTCGAGTCGCATCGAGATCGTCTCCACGCCGGGAAGCGCCCATATACGGATGCCACTGGCCGTACAGATGTCGATGTTGATTGTATACCCTTGTGACTCGTCGGGATACATGCTGAGGCTAAGGGTACAAGAAGATTGTTGGTCTGCCAACGAACGATCTCCAATGAATTGACCTCATTTAGAACACTATGTAATGGGGGCCCCTCTATGAGGAGCAAGAGTTTTGTGATCTATTCAGCGTGTCGGATGCGAACTCATGTGTGCCGTTAAGTCAGTGTTGCGCATAGTGACGAGATAGTGGGATAAATCTCAAACTCGTTGGTCTCGTGGCCTAATTGACAAGGCGTTGGTCTTCGGAACCAAAGATTGTGGGTTCGAGTCTCACCGAGATCGTCTTCAAGCCGAAAAGTGCCCATATACGGATGCCACTGGCCGTACAGATGTCGATGTTGATTGTACACCCTTGTGACTCGTCGGAATACATGCT
>NW_003201760.1:0-1010 GCF_000006405.1 Perkinsus marinus ATCC 50983 | reverse complement strand
GTGAGCACTCCTGTGTCGAGCACTCCTGTAGTGAGCACTCTGTAGTGAGCACTCTGTGTCGAGCACTCTGTAGTGAGCACTCCTGTAGTGAGCACTCTGTACCGAGCACTCCTGTAGTGAGTACTACGCTTCACCGACTGGGGCTGCAGCGTAAGGAAGCATCACCTTCGCCTCGGGCTCATGTCTTTAGGTTTGTCACCTCGCAAAATGGTGGTAATATGACACGTCGGTCCATCACAATTGACCAAGGTCCGGCAGCTACTTATCATGTCAAGTTGAATACGGGTAAGCTAACATGTAGCATCGATGAGTATTCACTTCTGTTAAAGTGTTGTTCAACTGGCCACAGCACGCATGGTCTCGGAACAGACTTGTATCCGTTCATTTTCAGCGTCGTTGAATCCTAGACCTGTCGAAGGTTTTGGGGGTGCATTCACAGCGGCATCTGGCGTGAATTACAAGAAGTTGAGTGATGATGATAAACGCAAATTCATCGAATTGTGAGTGTCTGTCCCAACATCCATGATGATGATGATGATCTGTCGGTGTAGGTACTTTGGCCAGAGTGGACTCCGCTACACTATGGGCAGGATACCAATCAACTCGTGTGACTTCAGTCCGTATACCTACGCCTTTGCCAACGTGTCTGATGACTTCGCTTTGGAGCACTTCGATGAGTCTTTGGAGGGAGATGAAGACACCGGTATGATTCAGCTCATGCACGATGCTTTGGGGAAGGCGTCATTGAAGCTATTCGGTAATTTACCATTGGCGTGGTATGGACGAACCTTTAGTGTACAGGAAGCCCATGGTCCCCACCATATTGGATGAAGGCCGGCGATCACAGTATGATTGGCAGCGCTAATCCCTGCCTTAAGCAAGACAAGAGATACAAACAAGCCTGGGCGGACTACTTCGTCAAATGGGTATGTACTGTCGTGATTTCTGTTATCAACCCGGCCTTTTTATACATCAGATTCAATCTTATGGGAAGAAGAAGATACCTATTT
>NW_003199661.1:0-1587 GCF_000006405.1 Perkinsus marinus ATCC 50983 | reverse complement strand
AGAGACACCAGGGATGTAGAAAGCCTTTACTACACTGTCGTGGGTTGCTTGAGCGGACAATGACCGAGGAAGATGTGGATATCTTCGATAACCGAGTGAGCAAACCGTTGAGGTAGAAAGTAACGATGCCCATATCGCAACAATCCGTCGTTGTCAATGGTGAACTGTGAGCGGGGGAGACTGGCGAGCCTCTGACAAGTAGGGTCATTGGTCTGGACGTCTCGGAGCCAAGTGCGTGCAGCGGCGGGGTCGACTGGGATGGTTGCCACTTCTTGAAAGGTCGTGCGACCACGCCAAGCATCGAAAGAACGCCTGAGCAATTGAACCGGGACGATGTGCCTGAGCGCCTGTTCTGGACCAGATGAGGGTTGCTCATCATCGTTCGGAGCGGTGTCTTCCGTGGCGTCGACAACGTGGCAGTTCGCATTATCAGCAGAGTCAATGAGCTCATCGTAGACCTCTCTCTCCTCCCCATAATCAGAGATGGCTCGTGCAAGGGCATCGGGCCATACCGGAGAGGTATCTCGTGGAGACCAGCGGACATCATGTACGACTCGAAGGAATTGCTCCCAACGGTGTAGGAAGGGACCAGTGAAGTCGTTGGCGAAACTGCGCCACTCTTTCTGGACATTCTGGTTGTCGACAATGACCACGACTCGTCCCTCGAGCAGACCGATACATTCATCGATGGCCAGGAGAATAGCGGCTCGCTCCTTCCAGGTAGAGCTGCGAGATGTAGCCGTACGAGGTGACCATTTTCCACCAACGAGTCGGAGGGGTAGAGCATGCAGTGCCAGGTTGACATCAGGGAAGAACTCTTTAAGGTTTGGGATCCTGCAACGTAGCGACGACTGAGTGGCCTCGCAGTTATCGTTGTTGAGCGGACAGTAGGTTGTAACCCTTAAGATGATAGCAGACCACCCATGGCAGTTGGCATCACTAAGGACAATGGTGCCGATGGCTTGACCGTCTCGAGCGGCATATAGAGCCGGTATACCACTGAGATAATAGTCGAACAGTGACTTGAAAGCCGCGTGTACAAGGGTACTCTGAGCTTCCACCTCCTCGTCGGTAATAGCAGGATCTTGGAGTCGCTTGGACACGTCAGTGAGAGCATGCAGAGCGTCAAGCTGCTGCTTCGCAAGGTGACCAAGGAAGTAGTTGAATGTACCACACCATGATTTGAGCCATGATACCCGAGACGAGATTTTGAGGTTCGAGGCAGCTGCGGCAACTTTAGGAGCTCCTCGCTTACGCTTGGCCTTGAAGGTTCCGTTGATAAACTCGTCCCATGCGAGATCAAAGGATGCCTCAGTGAGTACCCTCCTCGATGGATGCGGACGATAGCGTCCACCTGACTCGATGACCAGACCGCAAAAGGGAGTTACCGATGCCGGGCCGACAGTCTTCAGGGGGTTAACAGCAAAGCAATAGTCTTGTAGGACACTGGTGACGATAGAAAGAGCCTTCATAGAATCAGCTTTGGTAGGACAACCTAGCAGGATGTCATCTTGCACGAATAGGACAGAGCACGGGCAGTTAGCTTTTGCGAGAGCTTCTTTGATGGGGTTGTGTACAAGCCAATGT
>NW_003201008.1:0-1055 GCF_000006405.1 Perkinsus marinus ATCC 50983 | reverse complement strand
AAGCGCAAGGACTTTCCCCAAGCTTTCCGGAGAGGTAAAAACGTAACTGGGAATGATAAAACTTTTATCATAGAAGTCGGAACGGTAGGTCAGCAGAGTTCCTGGCAGCGCCAGGCTGGGACCACAAAGCGGATTTCCCTGAATCAGTGTATTTCTCGCTCGCCATAAAATGGCCGAGCGCGGTGCATTATGGTCTCCACTGACCATCAAGCGCAAGTGACCAGTTTGCTCATCCTCAGTCTGATCAACTCGGGTACGACCGTTGCCAAGTTCTATAATCGCCGTTCAGTGTGCATCGCCAACCCCAAACTACAGGACATCGACAGCACAGCTTTGGTACCCTCATCCCCATCTTGAAATCCACACCGAGGGTCCGAAGCGTGCTGTCTTTGCGTGAAAGCAAAATCGATCGTTGAGGCAATCGAGAAAATAACCGTTATTAGTCAACTGCGGGCTCTTTAGAATTCACCCGCGAGCGTATTATCGACAACTTATCGAAAGCGAGATTATTCGTTATTTCGACAGTGTCGAATCGACACCTAGTTTTCGGTATTAAGCTCGTTTATCGCCTTCGACAATGATTGTCGTAATTAAGTTGTCCAAATCTACACATAGTAAATTGTAGCGTACTTTCGCCAACGTTGTCGAGAGAATGAGTATATTCGACAATTCTTTAGTGTCTAAATTTCGACAGTATTTGTCGAAAGTCGCATATGTCGTCGCAGAGCGGCCGTTTTGACGACTTGTCGTTATTATTAGGTGAAGTTGTTTTCGACAGTTTGTCGAGGTTGTCGAAAGCGGACGCTCCGCTAACTTTATAGAGGGAGATACTTCCAGTATACACGTAGACCATGCTAACCGTTTACCAACGTTTACTATCCAAAAACCTCTGATTTTGAATCAAACTTTCTGTTGATTTTCATGATTTTTAGGCCTAAAACAAAAAATTTTCTAAATTTCCTATCTTGCATGCAGTGATATTGCACTTGCGCAAATTGCGCAATTTGCGAAGTGCAAGAAAAGTGCAATATAGAAATGTAACACCCTGTGTGGGT
>NW_003210031.1:0-2499 GCF_000006405.1 Perkinsus marinus ATCC 50983 | reverse complement strand
TTTTATGATACACTTTGTCGGATATGATGAAAGATGAGGATAAGGTTGATGATAGAAGTGTCTTTCATTATTTTTCTGCTGTGGGTTCCCCTTGTTATGGTACCACAGTGTCAGTGTTGAGAAGGTTTGTATCGCGTCACTGATTCGCTCATCGTGTCGTACTCTGATTGCATAGCAAATGTGTTACGTACGGTGATGGTGTATGCGCACAACTTGTCATACTGTTATTTATGTATATAATTGGTCTTAGTTGCGTAGTGAAGTATCTCAACTGTTGTTTGGTACCACTGTACCACGCGGGCAATGTGCGATACCGCAGTGGCATTCTTCTAACGTTGAGGATTCTTAAGTCTGTAAGTGCGCGAGACATTGTGTCTGCGTGCAGCTAGCTGTTTTGCGCGTTGCGTGAAGCAGAAGCTGAGTAGTTGTTGTTGGCTAGCTTGGTAGTTGAGTGTACTAAACTCTGGACCGCTACAGAGTTCCTGATTCACTTACTGCACTGTTGAGGTACGCAACTGACGTCTAGTTACGGTGCAAGCACGTTACGTTGGTCAGAAGGTAGCTTGTATATCCAGTAGTTCAGACCTTGAGTTGAGAGTAATCATGGTTCTAACGCGAGGTGGAGCACGTAGTGAGGCCGCTCATATATCAGAGGGTGTTCGCCGTTCTCCGAGACTTATTCACAAGTGCACTGAGGATACGTCGCGCGTCAGTACAAGGCAGAGTCCGTCGGTTCGATCAACTAGTACTTGGGGTTGTAAGGCTCGCGGTATCAACGCAGCCGGTCGTGGCAAGGGTTCGGTTGTGGTTACACCATCCACAAATACTATTCCTTCGGGTAATAGTGCCGTCCCCACTCGCCCTTACGCACAACACCCAAGATAGCTCGTCTGGTGCCTAACTAAGAGTGCTTGAGGGTTTCCAACAGGAATCCTCAAGCACTCTGGGGGAACTTTCTCTGTTCTTGGGTGTGTGGTCCGAAGGTGATCAGACTGGATCACTGCTTTAGCAACGACTTGACGTCTTGCTTTTTCTCTTGAAATTCCGTCATCTGTCTTTCGGCTATCCGTGAACTTGCTCTCTTGGGAGACCTTCACGAATATCTTTGCTGATGCCTACTGGGACTCCGTCAGATGCCATTTTGTCGAAGTCCCTATCCGGGCACCCTTAATCATTAACTGTTTGGACATTCTATATGTTGTATAATGTTGTGAGTGATTGTTTATACAATCCGTAAAAAAAAATTCTGGAAAAATTTTGTGCCGCGCGCGAAAAATCTTTCACGTGCGCGAACAAATCTGCGTGGGTCAAAGGAGGATTCTGCGTGGGTCGTCGTGACTCGGAGGATCTCCGAGTCACCCTAAGGTTACGAGGTCCGGACAACCTCCGGGAGGTTGTCCCTGAGAATATCCACATCATTTCCTACGTCCGGCCGAACATGGTTCGGGTTTGGGAGAAGTTCGGTTCGGTTCCCGAACCGCCGAACCAAACTATCCGAGCCGACTTTGGTCGACGTGGATGAAAAAACGCACGCCATCGTGATCGATATAGTGACACCAGCGCAGGTTTCTCGAGTGCCTCTTGTGTGCGTCTAGGGAAAGCAGATTGCCTTTACCCTGTTGATGGAGTGATTTCTGTTGTAGACCGTTCTTCTTGAGGTGTGGAGTTGTCCTTCACCAATGTTGATTCACTATAGCAATTCCCCCCATAGAGAATGTTATCTTTCATCGGTCTCGTCTCCGTCGCTAATCTCCTCGCCTTGGTGCTGGGATTTCCTGCCAGGGAACCTTGATGAGCCCTAGGGGCATCGCTAATGATACTACTACTGTTTGTCCTACCCAGAATGTCACTACTTCGGCAAGGCCTCCGTCGAAGTATCGTCCAGTTAGGTTTGTGTCTTGACACAAATGTAACAGTCCAGCTGATGTCCCTTGTTGTTGATACTGTTGTGTTCCTTGTTCACACGGCGCAACACCAGGCATGGACGAAAAAGCACCAAAATGATAATGATACTACCATAACACTTTCCTCAAAGACTCAAATGAAAGAACAGAACGACTACTGGTTCGCTTAGCAAATTTCGCTATGCACTTGCGTGCTCATCACTTCTGCGCTCGCCGTTTGGCGACATTGCCACACGACAA
The DNA here is from genome assembly GCF_000006405.1 of Perkinsus marinus ATCC 50983. Classification (NCBI taxonomy): domain Eukaryota; phylum Perkinsozoa; order Perkinsida; family Perkinsidae; genus Perkinsus; species Perkinsus marinus. Next base: position 355 of record NW_003210031.1, on the reverse strand, counting down.
GTAAGACCAGCTAGACGACAGCTGAAACGAGTAGTTACAGCAGAAAATCTACCATAAAGAGACGATGTAACAGGAATCCACCTGTCACACAGATCACACTGTACCCAACATTGAATCTCGTCATCATCACGAGTGTAGTAGGGATAGAGATTGTGAACACTTTGTAACGGTGATATATCCTTGTTACCATGTCCACCTTGACCAGCGGACTTAATCTTACGGAGTGAATCAGAAACCACCTCTTCGATCTCGAAAGGACCAGCGAACTTCAAAGAATGCTTGGACTGATTCGACTCCGGACAATAGACGAGACATTTACTACCGACAGGAAACTCAGGAGACTTCAGAGAATGAT
>NW_003208949.1:0-1276 GCF_000006405.1 Perkinsus marinus ATCC 50983 | reverse complement strand
ATGTGGTCGCAGAAAGTTGATAAGGATTATTTCCTGAGACATAATAAGAAGATTTATGACGAATTGGAAGGGCGAATTGAAGGTAAGCTAGTATTAGAAGCGTAGTTGTTATGGTCATTTCCAGCGGCAACTGAAGGTAAGGAGATGAATGTTTACAAGTATGTCGTTGACGATTCCATTGTGAGAGTCATTCAATGATCCTTGTAAATACTGTGAGGCATGTTTCAGGAGGTTTCCAGTTCTGTGTTCAAAGTACACTAGCCTATGAAACCTCTAGCCTCCGAATTGTGGCAGGGCGCGTGTCGACTCTCGAGTGCCATCCGGGCACTGCGGAGGAAGACACGCAAGGTACACTAAGGACACTCAGGATAGTAAGCTTCTGTCGTCAGCCACTGAAGCTTGCTGCCTGGAGTGCCCCTAGGACCTACATCGGAGACCTCGGTTAAAAAAATATCACGCTTAACACACACACTACTCCAGGTTGTCAAGACAGTCTGGTTTGTGTGACTAGCTTAGCAGATTGGAGGACTTAGATTGTCTTCTTGTGCCGGCCGCAATTGTGTCAATCGCTCTCCCAAACCAGGCTTCGTCGAAAGACAACTCTCTGGCACGATTTCAACCGCGAAGAAGCTGCGCTTTTCCTAAGCATGAATTGCGAAATAGCGAGTGTGCTATCATCTTGAACTTTCGTATTGGTTCATTAACGATGAGAAGCTCACAATGATGGGGAATGATTACAGGCAGTTGGTAAATTTACCGCGGTTCCTTCATGTACTTCTCAACCGATACCAATCTTCTCAAAGTCATCGAATAACTATCAGTCAAAACCCCAAGGAGAACACTATGATGAACACTTTTCTGATCTTGGGACGAATAGTCAAGTTGAATGGGATAAACTCGTTCGCTCTCCCAGGATAACCACTTCTATAATTTCACACAACACACCTTCACTAGTTCTCAAGGAAAACGCGATCACATCCTTGATGTTGGGAATAAAACGCTATTAAAATAATATTAATACTCATATTGTCATGATCTCCTACCTCAGCCTCATAGTAAAATATAGAGTAGCATCTAACATGAGCCTACCACCTTTACGTTTTAATAAGAGCTATGATATCGAATGTAGTGATAGATAGTGAGCCTCTTCGGATCATCGGGGCCCACGTCAGAGATGATGCTATCGGAAGCGTAAGGATGCTTCCCATCGGAAGTCAGCCTCGGTTCACCATCATCGTCCCGGAGGTAGGGAAAAGTGTCTTTGGCGAAAGACTTA
>NW_003199288.1:0-2069 GCF_000006405.1 Perkinsus marinus ATCC 50983 | reverse complement strand
GAGTAGGAAGCGAGTGTGCCAAGGGCTTTCCCTAGTATACTGGTGTCAGCTTTGAGCACATCGACGGCTTACCGAGAGTTTGCTCTCCCCATTTTTCACTGCTGGAGGTGAACCTCGGAGTAGGAAGCGAGTGTGCCAAGGGCTTTCCCTAGTATTACTGGGTGTCAGCTTTGAGCACATCGACGGCTTACCGAGAGTTTGCTCTCCCCAGCTTTCGATTGTAATTGTGTCGCTGACGGAAGTAGATCTCCAAGTAGCAAGCGAGTGTGCCAACGGTGCTCCTTTGACGGTCGGGTGTCGAACTTGAGCTCACCGCAGGCTTAGCAAGAGGTACTTAGCGAGGAGTTTAGGTAGACCAATATGAAGTCTCACCATTTTTCGCTCAACATGTTTCATGTATGTGGTACAAGTACTGTTACGTTGTGTTTCCGAATCCGCTAATATTTTTGTTACGTGAGCCTGGTGTCCGAATCATCGAGCTTCTCCGATTTGATGGGCAACAAGAGAGGAGGGCGTCGCAAGCGCATGAATGCTCGGCAGGTAGGGAAAGCCACTGTACTAAAATCGTGATCTTTATCACAATCATAGAAAGAAGAACATGAGGCTACCAGAGCGGAGTTGCAGAGACTTCAGGGAGAAATCTCTCGGTTGTAATGGGAACACCATGAGGCTTAGGTGACTGGGGGACATGCTCTCATGAGTACGCAGTGGAAGTGCTTAGGGGCACGCAGGACCCGTAAGTTTGCCACTTTATGCCTGTCTAACATTTGCCGTTCACATCATATATATTCCAGAGAATCGGGGACTCCCCACTGTCCGTAGAGGCCGCCCAACAAGGCGACGGGTCGGTGCTCTAGGTCGGTATCATTTCGCTGCTTCGGCGTCGCGTGCAGGTGACATGAGGATAACGCAACTCGTATTGTTAATGACCGTCATGCAGTTCCTGTCTCTGTTCACCGGGACCAGATAAGACAGGAGACTTATGCAGGCGACAGTGATGGCATAGACTCGGAATCTAGCATTGGAGAGAGACGTAAACACATCATGTCTTAATGGTTCCATATCAATTGAATGTGGACTCCCTATGGGAAAGATAGGAGTGATTATGTCAACAAGATTGTTTCTCAGACTTTTCTATCTTGTCGTGCATGCCAGGCATGGTGAACTTTTGCAGGGGATTGCCGGCCATGTGGGGCATAAGATGCTCTGTTTTTAGGACGCGTGCTCGATAGCATCCCTCGAAGGTAGTTCCCACTGGAGTAGTAGAACTGCAACTGCCTCGGTCAACGATGGGGAATCTCTACTACAAGGTAGCAATTCGTCAGGAGAATCGGGATGTTACGAGCTCGGCGCAGTATAAAATACGATTGTTGTTAGCAGTGCTTACACACCATAGGTTGATGACTCAGGCCTCCCAAATGATATAGACGATGGTGACTGGCAAGAAGAATGACAGACGACGAAGCAAACAGTGATGAAGCAAGCTCGGTGAGCGCAAGCTGCTCGTCGATGCAATTCCGGAATGAATCTATTCCGAGCGTCGCTTGGCAGAATGAAGGGAACATAAGTCCTCGTTCATCCGAAGAGCAAAGTAAGGAGTACAGGAGGAATCATCTGTAGAATGAGTATTCTCTACACCTCAAGGAAGCTCTCAGGTTTAATCTGGCCAGTGGCTGATCACTGGTGATTTGTATGAATTGGACTTCAGTCTGCAGCTTGTGACCTGGGTATTAGTGTACCTCTCAATACGGTGATAACGGATATTAATACTTCTTCATGTCAACTGCCATTCCTAAGAGAACATCCCGTTGCGAAATGAATGTAAAAAATGTTTCATGATATATGCGGATACTGTTCAGCTCCGAGTTGATTGAGGGATATACCTGGTGTTGCTGCTTTGAAGGACAGAGCACGAATGTGCCTTGATTGTGCTCCATTTGACAACGAAAACATAAAGTTGACGCAGTATGTAACAGATTTTATATTACCGGCGAAGCAAGTTACAATAGTTACTTGTAATCCCAAGCACACCGCGCTGCTTGGAAATACAAGCTGTGCATGGCTCTCGC
>NW_003204772.1:0-1553 GCF_000006405.1 Perkinsus marinus ATCC 50983 | reverse complement strand
GGTAGCAAAATGTAGCCCTCATCTCGATTGGTGTAAATGGGGGCTATGTCAGGCTATAGGGGGAATGCCACATATTTATGCAAAGTGTGTAACATCCGGCATTCAGCCAGCACGGAACATGGACAATGAATTGACTCAATCATCGATGTTATCTCATGTGATCATACTATACATGTTTCGTTCATATACTATCAAGGGAAGGGATACTTTCATTATAAAAATTGAGTGAGGCCGCAGCCGTCGATTACTATGAGAACATTGGTGTATCATATCCCACTCCCAACTCCACATCAACAAAGAGGTTTTTATAATGAAGAGAACTACTTCAATCAATAAGCATCACCAACTATCGAATTAGTCTTTTTCTGTACAACATATTCCCATTGGTTAACGGGGCGACTTAATGCATCAGCATCGAAGTCATGTGGGTCAGCCATTGAGTCGGCGTTGAAGGAATGAAAGTAGGCGAAACTATAACGTGGCTCTACAAGGGGACCTTCTGGCTGGATGACACGATGCTTGATGGCTCTCCACCTAGTAGACATACAACATTAATACTCCGCAAGGCGGCTCACCTATGATTGGTCCAATAATCCATCATATCACCGGTATTCACTAGTATTTCATCACCACTAGTCTTCACATCTATCCAGTCATTCGATGGTCCAACTATCTGTAGATACCTGCAGTACACTCATCATACATCGATGTATCTGCTAGAGCCCTACATCCCACAAGCATCGCTATTAGCTTGACGAAGGAGGGTTAACGGACCCCAATCACTATGGACCGAGCATCGCACACCTCCTTGGGGTACAGTCGGCTCCTGACAACGCCGCTCGAATGATAGACTACCGCTAAAGGGACAATGACGAGCTCACCTCCTTGTAGCATAGCAGGCGTAGGACTGCCAAATGGTTATGATTCATATCGTTGAAGAAACAAGGGTCCTTCCCGAGTGCTATGGCGAGGACTTTATAAATAAGACTCGTTACTGAGGATAGCAAGGGATGATTGCTACTCTCGTCGAAGCCTACATCGCTCCATCTCCCTGTAGTAGGCCATATATTTATCACGAAATCCAGGTGGCAGTCTCGGCCATTTGCTTGGACCTCAAAAACAATATAGCATACGGATTACGATGTAGCTCCCATACCTGATCGAGTGGACCCTGGGTAACTGGAGGTGGATGGCCATATCTGGTAGGATTCCTTGGCGTCGGCCTGCCCTCTAGTCTGCTGTAAATACTCATCCGTCTCCTCGCTCCTATAGAGTAGTTCTCCACCAGCATCATAACCTTCAAAGTCTTCTGCGGTAGCCAATACTTCCCTCTTCACTGTACTAGGGAGATTGAAAAACCTGAACACAGAAACATACTCGTTGGTCTTAATGCTCCTGTCTTACTCTCTCGAGGTCTGCTCGACTCCCTCACAGACCTCACGAGGTACCCCATGGTTGACTATAACAAAACATCCATATCTGAGGTAAGGATTCAGCATTAACCGACGAGTGACACTCCTGCTCACAGTTCCATGGCAGAAGACACCTCTGTT
>NW_003213210.1:0-1369 GCF_000006405.1 Perkinsus marinus ATCC 50983 | reverse complement strand
GCTGGTCAGGTTGAGAACGACATCAGGAGTGCCGTCTATCGCGCCATTGCAAAGGGTGAGAACGTCTCGATTGAGAAGGCTAAGGAGATATTCGAAGACCTTGCCGAGAATGACCGTTATTGCCCTGAAGTGTATTAAGCTAGTCAGCATCACTTCTGTCATGTGGTGTAACTCCCCTTCCGCCCTTTTTCAGAGCCGGTTGGCATTTACCTAATACTACAATTTATCTATGTTGCTTATATCTCCTCGTTATCGAGTATGAGAATATTTTCCTGTTAACGAGTCGAAAAGGTTTTGTGTTCTCAAGTTGGGTGGGAGTTCCTCGAAGAATATCTTGCCTGGAACCAGAATGTGTACCTCTGACCAGGTGGTATATGATAACGAATCGGAGGGATACCTCACTGTAGGGAACATAGAGATCACATGTGTGAGGGTCGAATATTCAGGAATAGCTGAGCACGTATACTATGCACTGATAAGTGCCATCTTCTTGAGTGAATAATACGTGTCACGCTTCAGGATTTGTGATGTAAACGAGTTGATTGCTTTTACTCGTATTTTCGTCGTAGAACTTCAGTCTGTTGCATTCAAAACAAGGCGTGGAGTTACGTGAAGCATATATGACTTTTGTAGAAATAGCCATCTCCACTCATGCTACACCGGTCGTTGTGGTGTTCACCATAATCGAGAGTTGTCAACGTGGAACCCAATTGGCACTCCTCAATCCGCCATTTTCAATTAACTGCTCAAATCCAGGTCCTTGAGGTTGGCAGAGTGTTGCGGTCGATAATACCTTCCGGTTAGCGCTTCAGGGATGTGAAACTTGAAGGCAGAGATGGATATCTTGAGCTTGTGACGAAGCTGTGGAGCTCAGCGTAGGATTTTTCGTTTGGAATTTCTTCTGGCTAGGCTCATGATCGTCTTAGTTGTCTTATTTACAGTCGAAGTCAACTTAAAGAGTTATGAAGTGAAGTGAGCTTGTGTCATTTCAGCTTACCGATTTTTCTATTTTTTGAGTTTTTGTTGTATGCTCTCGACATTGAATCATACTTCTCCGTGTTTGAGTGTCGTCACCAAGGGTGCTCTTGGGGCGTCGCGAAACGCTCTTGCTGCCTCCTTACCCCGACATTTCGCCGGTAAGGCTTCTCCTAGTGGTGGTGAATGGCAGACTATGGATGGTTGTACTGCTGTGTGTCATGTGTCATATGCTATGATGGAAACCGCCTACATTTACCCTATTACCCCCTCGTCCCTGCTGCTGAGCTTGCTGAGCAGTGGTCAGCGCTCGGTGTGAAGAATGTGTTCGGTGATATCCCCAAGATAACTCAGATGCAGTCTGAAGCCGGTGCTGCCGGTGCCCTCCACGGTG
>NW_003205496.1:0-2339 GCF_000006405.1 Perkinsus marinus ATCC 50983 | reverse complement strand
ACTCTAGGGATTGGCATATTGGTTCGGTCCGATACACTTACTGGTGAGAATAGCATAGAAAATACTCTACACTGTGGAGCTGTTGAATATAAGGCAAATCATTCAGCATCGTAGGCAGCTGAGCCTTGTCGAGAGAAAGCAAGATAGTTTTCGTGGAGAACTTGACAATTGTCGTCGGCTCGATGGTCAATCCATCTGGTATTCATGCACTCAGTGTTGGAATATATGTTCGGTTTCCTCAGCTCAGCTCAGGAGTTTCCTCACCAATAATAGGAGTTCGTATAAGGATTCAGGCAAAATTGTACAGAAACCAATAAGAATTCCCTCAAGTTTCCTCGGAATTCCACATCGGCACCTACACATGTAGTTGACCATGTGCATTTTTTCCCGCACTGCGTATGATACGCTGCTCTGTATCTTGATATTTTTCCTTGATCCCTCACCGAATCGAATGCATAGTTTTACTTTGTCCAGTTACTTCACGACAGTATTCTCGACACTATCGTCAATCTTGGCCTCTCTTTCGATCGTTAGAAGGGCGTGTCCCTCCTTATTACTAGTCAACGGACCGGGAACCTGCGTACCTGTGGTCGCCGCCGTCATTGTGCTAGAGGCGTTTGGACTCCTATCTGGTACGGATCGTCATACACTCTCCAGGAAACATCCCTTCTCCCAGGTCATTGCGGCATCGTTTTCGTGGAATCCATCTGCAGGGTGAAATCGCTTTCTCTGACTGGTTTAATATTCTACTACTTGGGTCTATGTGATCTCATTGTGGTTCAGTGGAATGACATTTCTATTAAGTACGATCGTGCTCGATATCTGGGGTGTTTGCTATGACGATGTAACAACATGTCGTGTTGAGATGGTCATCGCATCAGCAGGGATAACTATAAGGTCCTAGTATTCAATATGCAGAGCAATGAGGGAGCTCAGCCTGGCAGTGTACTCTTATATATGGACGTTGAGATTGGTGAGCCGAGCATGTTTGGGTTTCGAAGAAATGAATCAAGGAGAGATTATCCGGTCGTAGCATGCCTTGCAAATAGTTATTATCCATAATAAAAACAAAGGAGACCGCCAACATATCTAGTGGTATTTTGTGTTGTTTTTACGCGAGTCAAAACGCTGCTCAGCTTCATTGTAGTCGTCCTTAGGCAGGATTCGTCCGACAGATGGCTGTGTTGAAGTCGTTGATGTTGGCATTGCGCTCGACCGACTTGCAAGGCATTTCAAGTAGATCTGTCCACGTCTGAGTTCTCTCCAATATTCTATCTCACTTTAGTGTCGATGGATATGATGAATTGTTGAAGGTTTTAGACGAAAATGATCCGCTGAAACACCTCAGAGGTGAGTTCAGAAATCCCCTATTATTTACCGTAATTTTCACTAATCCATCAGATGAATTTGTATTCCCCCAACACATTCGTGATGATGCTGGTCAGAAGAGCGATGATGTTATTTATTTTTTGGGCAACTCTCTGGGTCTAATGCCAAGACGATCGAAAGAGTGAGTGAGTTGCCCTGTACGTCTCTTTGAGCGTTGCTGTGATCAGAATCGTTAACAGAGAACTAGATAAGTGGGGAAGTATGGCGATCGAAGGCCACTTCAGTGGAGACCTACCGTGGATGACCATGGACCGGTAGTGCGCTGTTGGTCGCGATGAGAGCATTCATTGAGAAACTGATTTACTTTTATATATGTTGTTGAGGTTAGTATGAATATGGATGCCTTTTTGGTATGTTGAAATTGTAATTATATAATCAATTTATATAACGATTATAACAATTTATATAATTTTTAATAATCAATTTATATTTTTATATCGTATATTTATGTTTGAGCATTTTCAATATTTATAAAGTCCAAATACACATGCGAAGTTGTATTCGTACATGCCTCTAATTTCGGGTCTGCTGGCATCGTAGGCATACTCCTATTCTGGCTATCACTAGCTTGGTGAGAGTAATTTTGCTCTATGGAAAGATTGAGAAATGAGTGGTATAAATAAATATAAGTATGTTACTTGATATATAAGTCGTTGATAACAACCAGTAGTGCATATAAAAGTGCATCAATATCATATATCACCACCCTAGTGATACAAAAAACACTGGTGAACGTACTTTACGACTACTGCGCATCACCGCGAATATCGTGTTTTTCACCGAGTTTTACGACGCCACTTCACGTAAAACGGGTTGTGAAACTCCACCGATGCGGACTACTTATTACTCAATCGGTATAATAATGAGATACGGTGGTATTGTTTGGAGATTATGACTTTCAATAGAATCAAATAATAGATATAAGATTATGTTGATATTTTATATTACTA
>NW_003206112.1:0-2679 GCF_000006405.1 Perkinsus marinus ATCC 50983 | reverse complement strand
TTTACCACAACATAACCCATGATGTAGCTGCAACCAGTCGATGAGGTCACGCTCCGTCTTGCTGAGACCCGACAGGTGACTCGGCCACGATACAGAAACAGTCAAGTCGGGCACTGACAGAACCTTCACTAAATGCCTGTTGACATCAATACTCTTAAAGGCCACTTTATTAGCACTGGAGGTATCCTCCTCTCTAGCTCCACGCTCCAACAACCGAGCACGCGATCGTGAAGCGAGTAAATTGCGCATTTGTGACGCACGCCTGTGCCGTAGGGTATCTTTGGCGCGCGCAGCCGCAAGATTTTTAGATCTCAATGCTACTAACTCGTCGTACATGTTACTCGATCTACCCTCATCACGACAACACACTGTTATCCTCACCATCACAGGGGAACAATTCATCGCTCTGAGCTCCTTGAAAGCGGAGCTCGTAGGAAGGCAGTCAACCGCCACCTCAACTGCTTCAAATTCAGCGCTACTCCGAGCAAGTGCCACGAAGTCCCCCAAAGACCCCGCACGTTTCGAAGCGAATAGCCAACATTCACCACCAGGCAGCAATAACCTCTTGATCGTCTCTAAAAGTGCATAATGCGTTTCCCGACTATAAACCACATCAGCACAGATAATAAGGTGGAAAAAGTGCCGGTACCGGGGATCGAACTCGGATCCCCACTGGAGAACCTCGGCGCGGACACTCGTCGTAGCAGGAGGTATCGTCAAATGCCGATTCCTCGTAACGTTCCTTTCCAAGCTTCTCACAACCTAGCAATCCAAATGGTATCACATACGCCACAAAAAGTCACTTGTGCTACAGTCAGCATGCAGCCAGCAAAAAAATGGGAGCCGCAAATCGATCACCAGGGCGTAGCGAGATTGTCAAAAGTGTACAGCGATTGTCCCTTCACCTTGTCATCACCGTCAGTGAGGTAAATATCAAGTCCGTTGGGCATAGCAGCCGCTGCTGAGAGGCCAGCGAGCCCCAAGCCAGCTCCGAGCTCGATCATTCGGAATGGGGCCGGCTGCTTTCGAACCTTCTTCGGAAGATATTCCAATACATACTGGGTGAGAACCTAACAATATTCTCATCCATAGTCTAACTGGTAGAGCGCTCGACCATATTTTACTCTGCCCAACACCAGGGTTCTATCCCCGGTAAAGACATTTTTACATGACAATGAAAAGAGTAGTGCCACCTCTTCACTAGGAGACATCCGCTTAGCCATAGGGCATTTCAGCATAACCCTCTCTTCTCCTTCCAACGGCTTGTATACATTAACATTACGATCTTCGGAAACTCCATCGAGTTTATACACCAATACCTGATTGTTACTATGCTTTACACATCCCTGCGGAGTCGGGGACCAACTGTTAGTGTACTGGAATGATCCATGGCTGATCTCAAAGCAGTCACAATACGGAGTGTATTTATAACACTATTTGGTAAACGTCAATGCTGAAGGAATGTACGTTCGCTTTCTTCAGCTGAGCCTTCGAGTTTACCCACTAATTATAGATGGTCACATAATACGAATTCGGGTAGAAGTGTACAAAGACCAATGAGACCCGGCGTGAGTTTGCCAATATCTATTTCACATTGTCGACAACACGCGTGATAAACTATGTGCAATAGTAACGTGGATAAGTTCTCTAAGAGAAAATACACTCCTGACAATGAGGTGGTTCTAGTACCATTGCTAAATACAAAAGTCGATTCCCTCCACCCTAACCTCATCTTACGGTAACATTTCGATACAGTCTATGCCCTTCCCACCACATCCCACCTTCGATAAGCATCCAGACATCTCATCCACCTTTATACTCGTCCCACATCTAAAGAAGCCCCAGTCCGAGCGGCGCAATGTAACAGGCATGCTATCAACAACTACAACTACAAGTAACTCCACCCTACCCCTTCCCCAACTCAACCCTCCTAATGGGAGAAACGTATTAGACAGTGATAGGGACGTAGCCACATCAGCGCTTCCTTTCTTGTCTGAACTTATACACCACCTTTCCATCACCATCAACCATCTTCTTTCGGCGACCCCTTTCAGCCCGGACCTGTCGAAATATTTACATTTACTATTTACAGCCGTCTCTACGCCGCGACAGTGTTGGAGTTCAGCTGAGCTCAGGAATTTCCTCAAAATTCGGGTAAAAGTATAAGGAAACCAGCAAATTTTTCGCAAAATTTCTTCACTATCACCAACACATCTGACCTCTTTTCTGAGTTCCAATTCCGCCTCAACTTCCTTCAACTTGTCAGCCCTATTCTGCAGACTCAACAAGGACGAGTACTCCTCAGAAGCTCCACTGACGGCCGCTGGCATCACTGATAAAAACACCATAGCCACCGAAGCCAATGAGCGTTCCCAACTACCTCCTTTTGCCAACTGTTCCTTAGTCAACCTATTGCTAACTCTTCCTAATAGTCTCTCATCTGTGTCGAAGTATTCAGCTGGGTTGAACTAAAAGGATCTTGCAGTGTCACAGACGCTAACCTCACGACGACGAGAGGGATGAGAAAGGTAAACCGTAGAAAGCATGCATATTTCCATAAATGATAACGACGATGAGAAAATATATCTACATCACATCTAGCTGTGCTGAAAACATGTTCGCTTTCCTCAGCCGAGCTCGACAGTTTCCTCACTCAATATACACTTTAACATACGAATT
>NW_003199572.1:0-1727 GCF_000006405.1 Perkinsus marinus ATCC 50983 | reverse complement strand
TACACTGGCAAATTCAACGGTACTGACAACTCTATTGTCCAGTATTTCCTTGATGGCTGCAGCGTAGCGTTGGGCCTTGTCTGGAGGAATAGAAAGGCATGGCGAGCAATCGCCAACGCGGCCGGCATTGCAATCCACTTGCCAACCGAGCACCCGACAGTTATCAGCCAGGAAGTGCACTTTTCCGTACTCGATACCCACTCGGACAGTCAGCGCTAGCATCAATAACATAACGAGGTAGATGATGTTGTCGAGGATCCACCGCGAGTCGTCTACAAAAATGAAGCCCCGTGGACGTCGAACCAAACTCATATTTCCCCCCGGTGTACCAACCGCAGGAATATTACACGGCACCGGTCTAAGTCTGCATCCCAATAGACGGCGTTGTACTCGATGTATACATGAATTAACCCGGACAAACACTGAGCAGGAAGCTTTGGCTCCAAACGGAATCGATCGATCCAGCAATATACCTTCGGGAGGTGCAGATTTCCGTGGATCGCGTAAGGCCAAAAACTCCGTCTCCAAGGGGTTGGTTTGTAGCGTCCGAAATGCGCTGCTGATATCATACTCGGCCACGGCCGAGGTTGGCGTCGCTTCTCGTAGTAGAAGTTGAATTTGCGGAAGGGCCGGATACAGAAGCGTGGTTGCCATACTGGACGCTCGATTCACCCCCGAGGTTCGATAGTTGCTGATGATTCTGATTCGAGTGTGCTCTGGATTCTTCCAGATCACACTGACCCGACTAACGGCTTGATCACCATGGCGAACAAAGGTTGCTCTGTCCACGGATAGCATCCTTCCTTCACTGATCTCCCGATCGATCTGTTCGTCCAGCAGCCGGGTCATCTCGTTGTCGTCGATCTGAGGACGGAGAGGCAGGTCATGTACAGAGGAACCTCTCCAGCGTATCACCTCAGGTTCTCCTGGACGCAGAGGCAGTTCAATGGACGCAGGCCATACACGCGGTTCCTCGGGGATGGGTACCGATATCCCCAGAGGCATACCATGCATGGACAAAGCTGCAAAGGCGCAGTCTTCGGGTCCTTCACCAGGCCATGTAACTCGAGATAGCACTTCCAAAAGCCTCCCACGAAGGGGAGAGATGGAGGAAGCTGATTCGAGGAGAGTTTCCGCTCGACCTAAGCCCGCAGATTCCAGAATGCGAGCAAATGTCAGAGCGAACTGCTCAGCCTCGCGCTCTATACCCAAAGAGACCCATTTAGAAGCTGCTTGACTCTGCTCTGACCTTGTAGCAGACTGATATTCTCGAAGAAAGCTAGAGACGTCGCTCCTGTTGGACCAGGACTCTGCTCGTGAGTGGAGAGCTTTGGCGAGTGCTATAGAGAGCTTCTCATAGCGCTCGGAGAATGTAATATCATCATACCATTGAGATAAGGCTGGGAATCCGGTTCCATCAACCGGGGGTATGCATTCGTCTACAGCCATAGCAAAGATCTCATTCGCATTCGTGACCCAGGGATGAGTCTCAGCAGTCGCCTCGCCTGTAACTGGAGGTTCAGCTGGGGGATCCGACGACTCTACTTGGGCTGTCCTCGCTCGACTTAGCCGGTAGCGGTCACGGCCTCTGCGCCGTCCTTCGGCTGAACGCTTTCGCGAGGGCATGAATTGATCAATCTGCCGAGAAACCCTGGCGTGAATCAAACTCAAACCAGCAGTTCGAATGTTCGGATAAAAGGTAAGAGAAATGAGATGAGAAATGACCT
>NW_003209228.1:0-1766 GCF_000006405.1 Perkinsus marinus ATCC 50983 | reverse complement strand
GACTCCGCAGAAGCCTCGGGACCTCTTCAAGGAGTACTAACGATGAACTCAGAATGTGGTATGAGAAGGACCGACTACCTCTGCCTTGTTCCTCAGAGGTTTCGTTCTTAGGTCTTTTCAGCTCCTTTTTTCGACTCTTAACTGCATCTTCGATATTATCGAGGGCAGTGAAAAGGTCGGCATCGAGACCATCCTTCTCGAGCTCTTCCATGACCTTCTGCCGATTTTCTAAGGATAACATTGAATGCCGACGAGTGAAGCTGAATTCTTGACCGAGAATCGTACGGGCCCACCGAGAAGCCATGAATAAACCAGATCACCCACGTCTCGTACTGTCTATGCCCAATTTATGCTCCCAATATTCCACTTCTTCATCAGCAGAATTCTCCGAGTCTTCGGCTTCTTCATCATCTGCGGCAATCCAGGATCTACAGACAATTCCTACTCTTCAACTCACCATCGGGAGAGTCTTCCATTTCTGAAAAAAAAAATACAAAATGGAAGCTGATGAATCCCAAGTTGTGGCTACGGAGAATATTTACGGAGACCTTTGACGAGAGATACCGCGCGTTTGAAGAAACCTCACCAACGATGTCATCCATCTTATGGCATTCAACCCTATGCAGAGCGATTCCAACCACTGCTTTCCAATCAGACTCAACAAACGAACTCATCCTAGAACCAATCACCTTGTCGGCTCGGCTCGCTTCTATCGAGATCTCTCTTCCGCTCCTTGACGGCATCATCGATCGCATCAAGAGATTGGAAGAAGTCTTCATCCCAGCCATCCTTGATGAACTCTTGCTTCACTTTTTCATTATTCTCTGAAATGGCCAGGAGTTGGTAATGACTCGCAAGCATGCACGAGCGTACCACCATGGATACCCAATTTGTCTTCCCAGTACTTCACTTCTTCATCAACACTCAATTGCTGTTCACCCTCGTCTTCGGAGGCTTCTCGCTCTGAGCACAACAGACCAGTTCACGAAAGGCTCCGTTCTGACCGATCCTGGCCATTACTCAACCCCCAGTCAAACCACTCTGAGTCCCAAGGAAGATTCGAAAACAAAGCAGTGCGTTAGTGTCTGGAAAATTGAATTTCCTGGACTTCTCACTTAAGTTTAAGGTTTTCCAGATGGACCAGCGCACAGTGTGCGCTGCACACGATGGTCCAGGTCGGAACGGGGAACTCAACCCTGGGCATTCCTAAACTGAGCCAGGAGACCGAGATGGTCACAGATATTTCCTTGTCTTCTCGATAAACAATTCGATCGAACATCTTCTTCCTAACCTCCCATATACTCTATACAATGAGATGAAGGATATAAAGGAAATCAACGAGACAATGAATTTCCAGGAAATATCTTTATGAAAAAACCGAGAATCAGACGGTTGAACTACAGACCCTACAAATGACTACTACCTTTGATAACTTTCCGCCTTTTACTTCCACCAATTCGACGCTGTTGTCGCCGCTTGAGACTCTTCCTGGGCGGCGCCATGTGCCGATGGAGTAAATGAAAGCTGATCAGGAGGGGAGGGAGGTTAAGGTACATTCTGAGGCGGTCGAGGTACACAAAGAGAACATTCCCACCACGTGTTGGGTGTTAATGGGGGGAGGAGAGGGGAGGTTTTGGGACGTACGAGGTCAATCTAGGGCATGCCATGATACAACCAAATCTTCTGGGTGGGGCAACTATGCCACTGCTCCAAGATATGCCTCGCTACAACTGATTCCTCCGGGTGGGGCGACTATGCCACTGCCC
>NW_003209470.1:0-1122 GCF_000006405.1 Perkinsus marinus ATCC 50983 | reverse complement strand
AGGCTGGGTCTACAAAATTAGTGCCCATATTATTGCAATATTCGTTGATATTCTTCAGCCCTTCTTCATCAACCTACCCACACTAATTCGTGGATCTTCATATACGTACCAACCCACCTCTTCGCTAGTGGTAAACCTATCAAACTCGGCAGGCTTCATTCCCGCCTCTCGAGGGGCCTCCTCAGTGGCTCTACTCGGACCTAGCAGACCAGCATCTAACCAGCAGAGACACACTGACACTACCCACCACTTGCTTTCCCAACCTCCCCTTCTGCGTCCTGCATCGACTCCCGTAGTATCTACTCTATTAATGCGACGAGCCTCTGCCCTACAACGATTACTTTATCAATCTCGGGATCTGCCTCCGCAGCTGCAGCTGTATCAGGA
Source organism: Perkinsus marinus ATCC 50983 (assembly GCF_000006405.1). Taxonomy (NCBI): domain Eukaryota; phylum Perkinsozoa; order Perkinsida; family Perkinsidae; genus Perkinsus; species Perkinsus marinus. The sequence continues at coordinate 735 of NW_003209470.1, read as the reverse complement.
TCAGACATTATGTACCTGATTAGGTATCATTACCACGATTCGATGAATCATGACCATCACTCCATGCTCTTATCATTCGCATTTGAGTCCCCCATCTCCCCTTGATGGGTGGGGGACGACACCATATCAACGTCCTCGTCCAAACTTTGACTCAGCCAAAACTCGTCGGGAAAGTCCTGAGAAAAGAGGGGGTCATTCTTCCGGCATCTCCGCAATAGTGATGAGTGAGGTGATCCAGTAAGGAGGGTCATTTCTCATGCTGAGAATCTTATCCAAATTGGATAATCCAATACGAGCAAATGGGAATAACTCCGTATTCTACAGCGAAGCAGTTGAAAGCATATCCTCCCAAATGATCTTGCCCATTACCATAAATTCCATAAGATAAGCAGCAGCTGCCTCGACATCCTCATGGCATCTCCTCAATGCAACCACACACCTGTCCAGCGGCTGACCCAGAGATTCGGACAAATGTTGGGCATCAGCCGATGCAGGCATGGAGGATACTTTACCAAAAACTACTGAACCACTGAATTACCCCCCAACACGACTCGATCAGCTCGAGAAGTATCATTACTATTCTCGACCTGCTTTGACTTGCAGATGGCTTCGCATCAATTCTCTTGTCCCATGATCTGCTCTCCTAATGGGCTCTGGTACTCGAGATTCATTGCTGCAGCATTTAAGGCATATATCTATGCAATCTTGCAATGCCAAGCGGTGTCCGACAGAGAC
>NW_003212656.1:0-1193 GCF_000006405.1 Perkinsus marinus ATCC 50983 | reverse complement strand
ATCCTTTTTTCTTTTTCTGTCGTTTAGTGTAACTCCGAATACCCCGAGGTCTGTCGTGGATAGCGGCCCGAGCATTGCTCCTGGGACCGTCGGGGGAGGGGTTTCGGCAGCTTCTACTCCTGTTAGTAGTAGTGCACCGTCGTCATCATCATCATACAAGTACTAGCAGGGAGATGAGCTGGCTGGGCAGTGCTGCTGTGGTGTTCAGGCCGACGGCTACGGCTGATTACTCTACGGGGTCGACGTATGTGGCGGCCACCCCTGGTGATGTTACGACGTCGACGACATCTGATAAGCTGAAGCACGGTGGAGAGGTAGGTGGTGTTTGGTGGTTACAGGGGTGAGGAGTCGGTGTAGGTCACTTGGGACTACACTAAGAAGGGTGGCAAGAAGGTTGGAGGGTGGATGAAGGACGGCTATGGTGCTGCCAAGAGGAAGTGGGGGTAGTCGCCTCTTCGTTGTTATTATTATCCACTATTGTCCAGCTTGAATTCTTTGCAATATTGCATCTCACTGTGTTTCTATTGGTTTCTGCAGGGCGGTGTAGCGTTGCTTCTGTTCGTCATCTTGGTCGGTCAAGGGTGATTGCCATTATCCCGAGGTGTTGTGTGGAGTGTCGATGATTCATAATGGGTGGGAGTTGGGGATGGACAGCTGACCGCAGCCTTCGTGGTAGTGGTAGTAGTAGGGAGAAGTAAGCGGAGTGTGAAGGTTCGGGTTAGACGTGGGTGCAACGACCGGAGATCACTAGGGGATGATGAGTAAGGCATGAGCGCTCCTTGAGGGGACGAGTTGAGATGCCTCATCTGGTCGGGTCGGAGGAAACTACCTCCGAATTGAGAAGGACGGTTGAGGAGTTATCACAGTCGTCGTCACCGTCGCTGTTGGTCTGATAATCTCCTTGTTTTCGACGATCGGATGACCATGGTGTCCTCGTTCAGGTGCCGCTATGGATGGGCAGCGTAACGGGTTTTTACGGTTTACGTAGCGGCGTGCGTAACGTAAACAGTTTACGGTTACGGAAAGGCGTTACGACTTTACGGTTGGTGCTGAACTGCTATTTTGGAATTTTGGCGGAAACATTCGCTGTAATGCACGATAGTACAAATAGTTGTTAAACTCATTTCTTGTGGCTCGGATCCAACCAAACCGCTGAGAGAGTAACATTTGGTTTCGCATTTACCACTCGTCTC
>NW_003200417.1:0-3027 GCF_000006405.1 Perkinsus marinus ATCC 50983 | reverse complement strand
CACGCGATTGCACACTTTCCCGCGTCGATGCCCTGGGCAAGCGAGTACCTTACGAGAGCGCCGAAAAGCCAACGTCCGAAGCAATAATATCTGTAAGCCCAGACATCGACGGCTCCCTTATTCGCTACGTTAAACTTGAGACTCACTTCTTGTTAATCGATACATCTGAGAAAACATGCTAGGTTTGTTATCTAAGAGTGTTGGGTAGTTGGTTCGGTGAAAGACGTTAGCTATTTGTTAAGGCAGCTAGCACATAGCTAGAAGCATCGAGTAATAGCTAACATGTTGAAGGACCACTGACTGGTCCGCCTGTTTGCCCTGCTGACAGCTGCTCTCGAGCAGCACCGATCATCGGTGACCGATGGCGTCAGGCCCTGATGATCAGGACTTGACAATCGATTACAAGTAATAGAATGCAGTTGTCAGCGATGGGCTATCTTTCCCGAACCGCCCATGTTGGCCGCGGTACCACCATGCTAGTTGTGCATATGCTGCACCTACTAAGCAATGATCTGTCGCTATACATCTACGCGGGGCAACATAGGCCTCCCCATTCGACTACCCAACTCGCAACTCAAGTTTGAGCGTTTATCAACAGAGTGTCGAAGATACAAATATCTCCATTCCTTCATCAGCAATCTAAAAACCTACCCACTGCCCAAAGTCGCACTGTTCCCGTGCGCAATTGTATCTCCCAAGAGCACATGCGCATGCTTTCAAGATCTCGTCTTCAAGACCTCTCCGTAGTATTCTGTGTACACCGTGTATGGGACACGTTAGAACTCCATTCTCTCGATCATCTGACCTCCTCTTTACCGACTTTTCTCTCAAAAAGCCTTGAGGCTAAACGGCGTCTACTTGAGTAATTGGTTATGTTATCCTGGTTCCATCCCAGTTCCTGCATTGACCCAGTGTTATTGGGTATCCCGTGTTCAAGGGCTCTTTCAGCTTCGCTGCAACAATTTCCGAATGTCTGGGAAGATGCGCGCCGAGTTGCTCCTCAAATCGTATGTTTCATCTATTCTGGCGATTAATGCGGCACTCACTGAGTGCCACTCAGCAACGCGAGTGTTCTAATTTGACCGGAGAGGCTGCCAGTACTTGTGCCAGAGCTCATCAAGGCGTCGATAGGGTTGTCCCCAGATTGGAGACCCCCCTTTTTTACATGCCTCTCTTCATTTTGCTTGGTGCCAAATTGAAGTCTTGTGTCCCAGAACGCTCAAGTTGCCAGTGGCAACTTGCCACACAAGTGACCCTGGTGGAACAGCTCTGCTGATACCCTCTGCAGCTCGGCTGTTGTGGCTCTAGTAACAGATGTTCCACCCTTGATTTGAGAGCGGCACCGGTCGCGTCAATGGAGGCGTCAGCAGAAGCCCAACACCTCTGTGCAATTGGTGTTTCCCCGGTTCCTATTGCGCGAACGTGACGAACAAACTCGGAATTGATCACTTCAAATTGAATTCTTCAATCCTTCTCTCGAAATTGCTTCGTAGTCTGACCGAAGCACCTCACACTTCGCAGTCTCTTGCGCTCAATGATGCAATGGACGTAATGTAACTTGTATATGATACAGGGCTGCGAGGCCGCACCTATTAACAGGGCAGTCTGCCCCGGGCAGATCCGCCCGCAAAATGGTAGCCTAGACTGTCAGCAATTTCTGCCCCAGAAATTCTGGGCGAGCGGATCCTTCAACCTTCCTTCAAAAGATCAAGTCCTGTTTATTGGCCGGCCGAAGTGTATCCTGTTCGGCACCAAATCCGTTGCCAATGACAACTTGTCATAGCTATCGCATGTGGAATCAGAACAATTGTCAGCGATATATTGGACGTCGACCTCCATATTGGGGAACTCTTCATTGAGACTGCCATCTCATCAACGAGCTTTCCGGCGGAAACTTGTCGTCAAGAACGGGTAGAAACCCGGAATCCGGGTTCCAAACCGACTCAATACCAGAAGCGGTGGGTGCCTTACGGTCCGCAAGTCGCCCGCGAGTTGCGGGCGACTGCGGTCTTCTCACCCTTCAAGGGTGACCCATGACATAGTTCTCTAAATTGTCGGCATTCGCCATTGAAGGAATGAACAGGAAGCTGATAGAGTGGAGAGAGAAACTCAACAACCCAGATGAAGATATAAACATTTCATGGTTCAGAGAAGGACTGCCCAATACGTGTCACACGTAACGTGTGCCAATGCTCGCGTGTCAGCGTAGGATCAGTGGCACTGCCACTGTGGCAGTTGCTAACGCCTAACGTGTGGCCTTCCCACTGTAGTTTGTGCAATGACAGTATCATAGTATTGTGGCTTAAACTAGAACTAGGCGTATTTATAAAATTGCACAAACACTAGCCCATAGGTTATTCCGGGAATAATATTCCCTTCGGGAACTGGGTTCCAGGTGCTTTCTCGAAGTTACTAAATAACTATTATTCTTTGGAGAGCATCCTGGGCCATCTTTAAGGCCTAGCTTCTACCCAGAGCATGCTGGGCCGTCTTTCAAGGCCTAGCTTTCACCTCATACGGTTCAAAAACAACATTCCGGGCCATCGACAAGGCCTAGCTTCTACCCTCTATGGTTCGGATAGAGCATTCTGGGCCATCTCCATTGGAGATTCTCTAAGGCCTAGGTCTTCCCTTCTATGGTTCGGGGTAGCGTCCTGGGCCATCTTTCAAAGCCTAGCTTTCACCTCATATGGCTCGAAAACAGCATCCTGGGCCATCTTCCAGGCCTAGCCTTCACCTCATATGGTTCGAAAACAGCATCCCGGGCCACTTTCAAGGCCTAGCTTTTACCCTCTATAACTCAAAAAAGAGCATCCTGGGCCATCTCCAAGGCCTAGCTTCTACAGCGTGTTATTCAAAGGAAGTAATCTGCGCCATCTTCGAGGCCTAGCTTCCACAGCTGATTGTTCACAGTCATATTCAAGACCTTGATTTTGGTCACACGCTCTTTAAAGGCGAGCCCCGAGGGTCTCACGCTCTTCAGAGGCAAGTCCCGAAGGTCTCACGCTCTTCAGAGGCAAGTCCCAA
>NW_003210204.1:0-481 GCF_000006405.1 Perkinsus marinus ATCC 50983 | reverse complement strand
CGGTCGGCGATTGCCGGGGGTACCATACATACGAATCTCGCTATCAACGATTGCGAAAACATAAGTGTTTCCGCTGGTAGAGTATAGGTCAATCGATGTTGCCTCTCCAGTGAATATCTCGACCGCCAACCCTTTCTCATCGAATGGGGCCTTCCACACCTTATATTCCTTGGTAGATTTGTCTTGACCAGCGATATACCAATTATCAGAATTGTCGAACACGAAGTCGACCATAGATATCCCACGAGCTGGCAAGCCCAGGGCTTCCGTCGTGGTAATCTGATCCGCTTCGTGAGTATCACACCAGTTATTAGACGTGGTTGTAGTGGTGGTGGTTGTTTTAGTGCTGGTGGTTGTTGTAGTGGCGATTGTGGTGGTAGTTGTGGTGGTGGTAGTGGTAGTGGTAGGAGGCGTAGTAGTGGTGGTAGTTGTAGTTGTTGTAGTGATGGTGGTAGTTGAAGTGGTAGTGGTAGAAGGCGTA
>NW_003204746.1:0-2098 GCF_000006405.1 Perkinsus marinus ATCC 50983 | reverse complement strand
TAGCAGTAGCACCATCCTCTGAGATACAGGGCGATCACTAGCTCAGCCGCATCCATTGACTCACTAGTGGACAGGGGTACAGCAAGGAGTTGTGGACTTCGCCCTGGTTCGTTGACGACATGAATGTCTACTTGAGCAGTGGCTCGCCGTAGCGCCTCTACTTCTACTCGATATCGGCTCACCTACACCATTCCAAGTGACATTTGCTATCAGACAGTGCCAACCTCCATGCGGAGAGCGTCAATGTAGTCATCGTATTCACAGTCGTCATCAGGTCCAACTCTGATATTCTTCGTCTCGGGCTTGCGTACTACTGGCGGGGCCGTAACCTTGAGCATCCTCCCCTTCAATGCTGCTGCCTTCACGGGAGGGTAAGATTGCTCTCTTGCTCAGCGTTACTGCGATTACCATATTTTGTGCTCTATCTCGTTCAATGCGCAGTCTGTCCATTCGGACCTTCAGCGATGCCTGGGATGCGACTTGTCTCTCTATCTCTTCAGTGAGCGAGAGAACTCTGAAAGCAGCGTCTTCCCCATGCCTCACAGAGTCCTCACTATTCACGAGACTGTGCGAATAGACCTGCCGTCTGAATGGTTCTTATACATTCGCAATTGCAACGGTGAGACTTCCTGGTCTTCTAAGGTGTTTCTTTTACTATTCCGCGATGCGAGATAAAACAGAGTCATCGCATATCCAACAGAGCCGTTCCAGACTGGCATCAACTATGTTCCGGTCTCTCACTTCTTATCCACCTCCTGATAGTTTCTTTTATATGATTGTTGTAGCTCGGTTTCTCTCGACAGCGACTTGATCTTGAAAAGATACCAACGATGTAGATGATCATGGTGTCAATAGTTCATTTACTTTCTCCTTTAGTTTAGATATGTGTAAATCCTTCTCAGCAATCACTTCAGTGAGCCGACTCACCGCAGTCTTCAATTCTCCCAGTAGTTGTTCTTCCCGCGCTCTGTGCACTAATTGTGTTCGTTGAAACTTCATAACAACTTGTTCACTTCCCGTCTTTGGCCTTGGCTTTCCCTCCAGCGATAGCCATTCCTTCTGAGGAGACGCCATTCTTATTCAAGCAGTGGCCGCTGGGAGATCGGTGTCGTGCGAATTGACTTCTGGCAGAGCGTGGAGATGACGCAGTGGCTGGCTGAGGAGGAATGAGACCTCAGCAGCAGGAACTACGACGTTTCAATGTCAAACGTAAGCTTATCAATGCAGGTGAAAATATAACAATGATTCTCTAGAAATGATGATGTACAGGGTGGTGTAATTTCGCGGCCTCATCGAGCCCTTTTTTGCACCCTGTACGTCCTTCAACCTGTCTTATATTTATAGTACTATTAGTTTATATATAACATTATATTAGTATCTCTATATTATAATATTAATATTGATGATGATACATATTAACGGACGGTGGCCCTGCTGCATCCGGGCTGTATTGAAACCACACTTTGAGACTCACTCGTCGAGGTGATGCTGTTCGTGGTCGTTGGCGTAAAGCGATGACTAGTGGTCTACGTATAGGTGTGGGGCGCTGGGGAGGGTAGCGAGGCGTGTACCGGGGGTCTGTGCTTCGAGACTCCATTTATCACTCGGAGGAAAGACTCTGTAATTCACAATGGCCTGCGTTGGTAAACGCATTCACATCATGACGTTCAGAACAGGGAAACATAATCTGCTCATCGGAGCCATCAAAATCTCATCTACGACGACCCTCGGTTCGACAACAACCCTGCGATGACCGAGTCCACCGCAACGGTGATTCCCTCACTGTCATCGTCATTGCTATGAGGATAGCTCTCACTTGAAGGGTCTCCATCTACTACTACGCCTCTACTAAACTACTCCAGAGTTTATTCAAGATGACCCAAGACTATTTCTAACAATCGAATAAGCTACAGAATGGTTCCCGAATGATGCGGTGATGTTGGGGGACACGACGCGGATAATAATATCAGACTATACTCACCTTCGCAATACGTCACATAACTCAATGAACATTACTAATACAATCATAATACAGTGCATCGGTACCTCTAACGTAACAGATATTCGTATATGAGCTACTGATCGTAGCTGCGCTTGA
>NW_003214038.1:0-1726 GCF_000006405.1 Perkinsus marinus ATCC 50983 | reverse complement strand
CAGGCAAGACGGACGTAACTGGGGCTAGTCGCTATTCTGGGGGTGTTGGCTCATGATTACCTCTGTGGTATCTAGCCAGTAGTAGCTTATCTCATTGCAGTACAGGAACACTTGCATGTTCGATGCTTCTTCATATTGCAGGCTGTACTATTCGACCTGCTGCTGGGCACCCTCCAACTAGAATCTGCCTCTGAGGTTGTCCTAGGGGCCGTGGTCAGTGCCCTCCGACATGTGGGATACCGGAAGGTAGGAGAAGGATGCACTATCTCCCTCAAGGGAGATGCTTCTCCCTCCTCAGGTTGACTTCATCAAGTCAGCCGTGTCGGCGACCCGAGACCCGGTGGCGGCAGCCTTGGTCTATCATGCGTTATCCGCCCTGGACCTGGCCATGGTAGGAGGCAGTACAGGGTGTGGAGGGTATGATTGAACACCTCAGGAGGTAGATAGTGGAGACATGCCTGGTTTGGACCGGCTCGTTGAGGCCAAGAATATCACACCTATCGCTTTGTCGGGGGCTATGGAGTACTTCGTGAGGATGCACCTCGGCAGTGGAAGGCCTTGGTTGGAGAGCATGCGGAAGGGCTTCATCGCGGTACGTTCGAGAAGGGGTTCTTGCCTGTAGTATCTTCAGGCACACCCGACGAGTCCGCTGATGACTGCTGTGGCTGTATACCTCCCACACTTGATAGACAAGGGCGACCTGGAGCTTGTGAGAGCTCTGCAAGCCCTGGTCATGCGAGCGAAACCGGGGTTTGCTAAGAGCCCGCCTACGCCGAAAACGATAGTCACTGAGGTCCAGCACTGTGTGTCTCGGGTTCGCTATGGCCAAGGGGGTCCGGCGGCGGCTACAGACTGTCGACGGGTGTGGATCACTCGAGAGGCCGGCATGGAGCTCTACACTGATGGTGTGGCGTCTGTGACTATGGGATGATCGGGTCACTGACCTCACCATGTTTCTGATATAATCAGTTTCTGCATGAGTCCTTCTCGCTTGAGGAAAATGGGGGGATGGACGATTCCTTTACGGAGGCAGGTGGTAGTTTGATAGTGCATGTGTTGATTTTACCGCTATGTTCCCCTCTAACATCACCGCGGTGGAGGTGAACGTCCAGTATTTGCGGATAGTAGACAAACCAATGGCAGAGAGGACGACGAGTCGAAGGTCGTCATCAGCGACAGCAGGCAGCTTGGTGAGATGCTAGTTGGAATGGTCTGTTCATGTCCATGTTGGGGATTGGCGGGGAGCTCTTTACTACTGTTTTTAGGCCAAGGATGGACGAGTGTATCTGGCCCTCACGATTAAGGGCTCTGGAGTGGTGGCCAATACAGAGGCAGTCGTAATAAGAAGGGTGCCTACTTGTCCGACCTCCCTGATAACCTCATCAGGAGATGAATGCTGAGAGCCTACTGCTCGACTTCAGCAGTCAACCGCAGCTGCACTTGCCTGTGGGAGATGCCCTCTCCTCCATGCAGGGCGACAAGGACGAGTGAGCTCGGGCGTGGTGGCTTGTGGAAGGATGTGTTCGTTGTAGGGCTCCTGCCAGTCTGTTTTTGCGCCTATTCCAGAACCTCCGTAGCAGGAAGGGCGAACAGCAAGGGAAGTCGCCGAGACTAGTAGGATTGGGGGAAGGCGTGGTATGGTTGATATCGTGAAAGGCAGGTGATTGCGGCAGAGGGGGAGCTTCCTGTTACCGCTTTATGTGAAGAGCCGTCAGTGCAGAGGGAT
>NW_003210003.1:0-1063 GCF_000006405.1 Perkinsus marinus ATCC 50983 | reverse complement strand
GGGGCACCACCACAGCAAACCCGGCTGAAATGATCGACCAATAACAACGCTGAGGCGTACATCTTCCGCTTATCAAGTCCCATCTCCGCGAGGTCGGCGGACACGACCTCCCAGCAGGCTTGGATTCCATAATAAAGCGATCTGTTGCCATCTCCTTTCGGGAAGTAACGCCTGTTCGCCGCAAGCTGACAGGCGGAACAAGAACGACAAACCTCTTAAGCTAGTCCATGCACCCCCGCGAGCGCGAACGTCCTCGAGAATATCCACCTTAGATACCTATCGTTGAGGCACCCGGACTCGGCAATGCCGAGTCGGCATGGTACTTCTCGAGGAGGCCCTTAGCATATATTGACGCAGCTTCAGTATCGTCCGGGATATAGAACCGTAAGCGAGGGACGAGCAATCCGTTGACTCGGGTCGTGCCAGAGTACTTCATCAGAACCCCATCCTCATCGAGCCGATAGTCCTTGTGGTCGACCCCGCTGGTCTCCAGCTGAGCAATTAAACCGCTGGCCTTTGGGGAGTCACGCTGGATTTGCAGAAGCTCCTGTCGGTAGGGCCGGCCGATGGCGGCGCTGACCACCTGCGAGCTCCTAGGTAGGCCATCTCTCCTGTATGGCAGAGCATACAGGGCACGAGTGAGCTCGTCGTCATCGTCGGGCATGCCCCCCTGATTTTCCGGGGAGTTTGACTCGCCCCGAAATGACACTGAGACGGGACGACCGTCGAAAATAATGGACTTTGGGATTTTCCACGCCTCGGCCAACCGACTCAGCGCATCGGCCTGTGCATCATTTTGTTCCCCTGGTAGATGGCTCATATGGGGCCGAATGCCATATTGCCGATCCCAAGCATCCCGCATGTCCGAGACGGCCTCGCATAGCCTCGAAACGGCGGCTCTTTCGATAGATTTGCAAGTCAGCCGATCTCCTCCTCGAAGCCAGGATAAAGCCGTCCTAGAGTCCGTGAAGAACCGTAAGCCGAGACCACCGCAGTAGGGCACCAGCGCATCACAATAGGTGAAGGCCAGAGCAAGAGAGTAGGCTTCTTGACGATTTTGATG
>NW_003208484.1:0-1265 GCF_000006405.1 Perkinsus marinus ATCC 50983 | reverse complement strand
CGGCAGAAGTCGACACCTTAACATCGCTCTCGCAGGACCTTCAGGCTGTGGCAAAACGTTCCTAGCTAAACATCTAGGTGACATCTACCGTGTCGCCGGATTGAGCTCTGGCAGCTACCCCCTAGCGGTCCTGATCGAGTACCGGCCAGAAGTCATCGTCATTGACGACTTTCGGGTGTACCCAAACCAAGCAGGCTTCGGCATCTCGGACTGCCTGTGCTTACTGGAAGGGAAGGTGCCACTTGTTGTGCCAGTACCAAAAACGAGCAGTAAGGCCGACGAGATTTACTGGGATGATGCGCCAATTATTGTGACCGTTCCTGGCTTTTTCTTGTGCCGTCACTTATCACATGAGGAACATAGAATGCTCAACGAACGGTTTCGATGGTTTCAATTTGATTGCCCTTTGCCAAGGGAGAGCAGGAGGGACCTACCCACTTGTGGTCGTTGTTTCGCTACATTTATTTCATCCCACACGACTCTACTCTGAAGTGTTGAACCATTGACTCCTAGAGGCTCTCTGTCATCCATAGAAGACTTCTTCTTTGCTAGTCTCTTGTCTTATGTTCAGGGAGCGAAATACGTCTCATTGTAGTTCGTAAGTTATTTCCCCGTGATATGTCAACAGCATCGTCCAAAAATTCCGCTCACGCGAATTCGCCCACTGCTGAAGTTTCTTCAATTTCCTCACTAATTACACACATACGGATTCGGGTAGAAATGTACTGAAATCGAGGTGAGTATCCCGAAAATTCCTCAGAATTTGTAAAATTGTCACCAACACACGTAGTTTACTATGTGCATATTTTCTACTACTAATTAGCGGCCTCACCAGGGAGCTTATAATGCATCTGATGCGGTTGATAAATATCGAACACTCCGTTCAAGTTGTTGTCTGTCGCGACATCGGTGATCAATTTGGGATGTTCATTGAGATATCCAGAATGAGGCAAGTCGAAAGGCACACGACGCTCGGGCCCATGAATTGTAGAACCCAATTTGTCGCGTATCGGTCGTAATCTTCATTTTCATTGAGAAACACTCATCAACATACTTCTTCTTGTTGACAAACTGATGAATTTGCCTTAGAAAGTTTGCTATGTACTTGGAGACTGGAAGTAATGGGAGTAGCGATCCCAGAAATCTTATCCAATTCTTCATTGGATATGCATTCATCTGAATGAGCCATTGGAGTTTTACCTGTTCAACGTAAAGTGGCGTATACTCTGTGAAAACGCGAACTCGCGATATGCAGTATTCGTGGA
>NW_003205031.1:0-1828 GCF_000006405.1 Perkinsus marinus ATCC 50983 | reverse complement strand
AGTGAATTATGGACCATTTCTCGCTACCCACTGGATTGTGGGATACACGCACAGTCTCATATGACACTACTTTTTGCGTGCCTATCAACTTGGCGGTTGGCTCTACTTTTAAACCAGTCCCCTCACAAACCGAAAATCGACGCGATACCGGAATAAGTATTTCACTTGTCGCTTGTGAGCCTCTTTCACCAACCCTCTGAGGTCAGAACCCCCACCCCACAAACTTGAGGAATCACTAAGATCGCTCACACGTTCCTCAGTTTCGAGGATGCTGGTTCTGATCTCAAGAACGACGATAAGTACGATCATAGCTCACAACTAAGCGAGTTGTTTAGAAGTTGTGATATCAACGCAAATCTCAACCACTTCGGAGAATTTTATGACATCCTAGGCCGGTATGTGGATCCCGATCACTAGATCAGTCTTATTATCCAATTCACTCCTCCACTTGAATATCTGAGCCAGCCATGACCCGTCAGACATGAATTTGACTCAGATTCCATGATATCGGTCTGTCATTCGTGATTGCGATTCTCCAGCATTGGTTTCGTACTTGGAATTTTGATCCTGATCCACTTGATCCGGATTACTTCTATTACGAGAGTATGCCCCCCCGCGAAACTCTGCCGATCGATACATATGACTGTCATGTTGATCATCGGTCTCTACCGGTCGGAATGATATCTCAAAAGTATTAGTTCACATAACGGACTGTGAAGTCGCATTCTCTCGTTCACTTTCGGAACTCAATTTCACTGTCATCAGAAAATCTATCAAAAATCATAAAGATGAAAATACAGCTACATGCACGTGTAACTCCAACAAACCCGGGAGAATCTGCGTCGATCTGCGATGAGATCGAACCGCCCTGGAATCGACCACTAATGAGCTGGCAAGTCATTGATCACTCCCTTATGCAATGTCCCAACAGGTAAGGAATTGCTGGGTATACCCAAGATTCTCACAGTGTGTATTACCCGTCGTGTCCACTGAGTTCGGGGTCACGCTCGAACGATTCATGATTGCGAAAGAAGCCAACACAAACCTCTACTCCTACAACAATGCTCTAAGTTCAGCCAAGCAACCAACCAACCCACTCCCCTTGGAACACGAACACTGTGATGATGATAACTGCAAGCTACCGTGCATGTAGTTTCCACGGTACGGAATTATATCACAATAGCGGAGGGACTAGAAAGTCTCATCCTCGAAGAACTCTCTATTAAACCTGAACAACAGCTGGAAGAACTTAGGATATATGATAAGTACCTCTCTTGGAGAGGCGTGCTGCTTCTACTGGATCGGAATGAAGACCTCCCGGACTCATCATAAAGGCCCAAATCTTGGATGGTTGACTTCAGTTTATTATCCACGACGATATCATCATAATTATTAACGACAACCTCCTTACGGCAGAGTGGGCACTTGTAGCCATTACCGTGGGCATGTGTAACCATATCGATAACATGCTTACGGCATACATGATGGCCACAACCGCATACATCAACGGGTCGAACTAGCACCTAAACTCATCAAATCAAAGAGTGCACATCACGCTACTACCTACATCACAACACACTGGACAACTAAAGTCATCCTTGGTTGATTCCTGTGTGAGGTGAGGCACTGGTGACCCTCTAGATGATACCGTGCTCACAGGGGAAGCATCATCCTGTCATAGACTGCACTACCAAGAACAGAGGTATCCTATCCTACCTCGACATGAGCAACAACCCGCTTGATTGGCTCCTCATCAACGAGCCTAGTATATAAGTCAACAGCTGCAGGGGACGATACATGATCATCGTTCTCATCGTCACTAGCAGCC
>NW_003202417.1:0-1547 GCF_000006405.1 Perkinsus marinus ATCC 50983 | reverse complement strand
CCTTGCGTCCTATTGACGTTGCACCTGAGTGAGCCAGTGTCTCCTCAGTGTATTTACCCGGACACCGGTCCGCGTGTCTGAGCACAGCGTGTTTAGCCTCTGGTGTAATGTGGGTACTTTATAATCACTACAGTACAATGCACGGTTCCGCGCTCCATCCAGATGTCTGACGATTTTCAGTTTTGAGATTTCTTCAATTCCCCTGTTTCTCAATGACTGACGAAGCACCCGAACAAGACTATCCAGAAGTCCGAGAGATCCTCGGTTCCGTATGTAATGATCAAGAAGTAGCCAGTGCCCTGTATGCTTTTCTAATCTCTGGTAACATTGGTACAGCTCGGGCTGTGGGTTCTCTCTCACCAGCTTTCATAGCAGCCTCTCTCTCTAATATACCTGTTCCGGAGGGGAAAAATCCAGCTCTCTGGAAGGGCACGATTGCGTCTCTCCTGGCGGCCGCCAGAGATGAGGCAGCTGACCAACTACTAGTCCAAGTAACCCGAGCTAAGAGGGACGTCAGTGAGTCCTCCACTCCGTTGCTTGGCAAATCTACTGCTCAGAAGCGGCGGCAATCTAAACTGCTGACCTCATCTATGAAGTTGTTGGCGACGAAGCTTGGTTGCAGCGGCCTACCGGCAAGTTTGGTCCCCCCGCAGAAAATGTTCGACTGCTTATGGTTGAATATGACCACGTTCGTCGACTTTAACAAGTTCATGTCGCAGACATCGGAGCTTTCGTCGAACGCGGCCGACGGCGTCCTTGGCAAGGACTCCTTGCTGAAGACTTGGAGGGCCGCCCAGTTTTAATCAAGTCCACATCTACGCCACAAAATGGAGCCAAACAGCAGCGGGAACGTAATCTTACTGCTAAATGGTCCCGAGCGTTTTGGTGGTTCGCCATCGCTCTATTGTCCGTACAGGAAGCACTCCATCTGAAAGATGGCTCGCTCGGGAACAGTGTCGACATCCCCAATGCTTGCCTCGCCAACGTCGAGCTCGAAGGTCAACCTATTGACAATGTGATGATTCTCGATCTTCTTCAATACTTCCACAAGATCTTATGGTATGCAACCGAGTACAATTGGTCGGTTGCCATTGCGGTTGACCGAGCTATCCGTATGGCTATTGAAGATGCATGTCGCGGTGGATCTCGGACACTAGCTGATTGCTACCGGAATCTCGACTTGTGGTCGGCCAAAGCTTCTGAGGCTGCCAACTTGTCGATGGGCACGCCACGTTCTGCTAGTTCCTCATATCTAGGAGGGGATAGTCCCTCTGACAAACCTTGGGCTAGTTCTTCTTCTTCTCGTCGTCTCTCACCCTCAACCCCAAGTCGTCAGGGCTTCAAGCGTCCTCGGGATAACCGTTTTCCTGCGAGACTTCCTCCACCTAAGCAGCAGTATCCAAATAGCAACAATAATGACAATAAGAGTTCTAACTATAATAAGCACGATATTACACCAAAGATGTGATTCGCTGTTCTCTCTACCGATCTTTCCCCTATTCGACCGATTATGCTTGTGCTCGAATTTAGTGTATTCTAGATGTCTT
>NW_003211067.1:0-1345 GCF_000006405.1 Perkinsus marinus ATCC 50983 | reverse complement strand
GACGCTATGAACGACAAGGTACCCGGTTCGATCTTCGTTGATGACATTGTACCATGTTAGGATATGATTGTTGAACGAGCACTAGATATCATTCCAGAAGATATCCGAATCCAGAGGTACAGACGAATGATGAGAGGTAGGTGTTTTTGTGGTTATTCTTCATGCGAGGTTTCTGTTCCGTAGGGGCCGTTCTGGCTGGCCGAAAGCTGCATCTTCTACTAGAGCTGCAAAACTACGATCCTATGGTCCCCTACATGGCGCCTTATATAGAGGAGGCCAAGTTCCAAATGCAAGAAGAACAAGAATTGCTGGCTTTCCATCCTTGGGATCGCCGACTGTACGTCTCGGGGTTGATAGCGTCTCTCGGTAGGCTTTGGAACAGGGGAGTACTTAGAGAGTTGGAGCGTAATAGTAATCAGGAAGTGATCACATCGAATCAGCCCTCACTTATCACGTATGGATATTCGGACAGTTAGGGTTTGACTCTCCAGAAGAACGATAATTTGCACTCGATCGGTGTTCGTCGGTTGCCGAGATAACGTTAGGTTTATATCATGATATGAAGTAATATTCGATACTATGATTTATAATAGTGGTGTACAATTATATACAGTCCTCGCGAGACTCAAATCAATATCTCATCGATGGATCCATCTCCGTTTGGCATGCGTTGTGAGGATTGATCGATGGATTTTATCAGCATTGACCATAGCTCAGCGGAAGCGAGGGGGAATAAGCCTCCTTAGCGTGAGTATTAGCTCGAATCTTATGGATTAATACTTAATGATACGACGTGGCTCGCATCCTGGATCATTGATTACGGACTTTTCCCACCGCAGTGAATCGTACTTCTTTGGGTGGGCATAAGCCGTCAGAAATTTCACCTTCCATATTTCAGTCTAGTGGGTATTGAGCCGCGCAATATATGTGGGAGCTGCTGCTACGGTTGCAATAATGGCGGCAAATATTCCACTTGATCCCTCTATCCATCCAATTCCTCCATCATATGTATCACCATTCTCCCTCAGATACACGGCAGGTGTATCCGGTTTTGGCGAGACGTCGATGCATTCGACTTTCCTGACGATGTAGTCCTAGAACGTCTAATGCAACATGGTACATTCGTCGCTTATTGCGTCGAACAGGTGTTGGCTAGGGAGAAATTTTCTTACTTGATGCTATTTCGATCTGTTTTCAGTGGTCAATTAACCCTGTCGAATAGGTAATTTTAAGAACTCAGCCAGACGCAGGCTATCCCACAGAGGTTGGTATTTTCGTTGACGGAATTATTAACCGTATCAACTATGGAATCTCCAACTCGCGTATGTGAAGCACGCATGCACTG
>NW_003200910.1:0-789 GCF_000006405.1 Perkinsus marinus ATCC 50983 | reverse complement strand
ATGATCGCCAGCGGCCATACTGCGTCGAATACACCGGATCCCATCCGAACTCCGAAGTTAAGCGGCGCAAGGCCCGGATAGTACTGGGGTGGGGGACCGCCCGGGAAGTCCTTAGGGTGCTGCTGGCTTTTTGCAAAAGTCGTACATTTTTTTACAAACCCCCTCCCCACCCCCTTGGACATTGTTCCTCTTTTGTCTTGTATTGTGAAGCACTCTATGCTAGCCCACAGAACAGTCCAGTAGTTCAATAGAGAGACAAGTGAACATAGTTTATAACATTGTCCAAGGGGTGGAGGGGGATGCGCGAAATCGATGTGCACGTTTGGTCAAAGATGCTCGCGAAAGCTGCACATCAATTTCGCACATGGGCGAAATTGACTTGCAGGTGGGTATAAAAGTTGATGTAGGCCATGTGGCTCGATTTCAACCATATGGGTATGCTTCTGAGGATGGGGTGTTACAGTGGACCATATGTGGTAGGTCATTTGGAGATGTCACCAAAATGGTCTAAATCTGCGCATTCCATTTAAGTGAATTTAAGTGAAATTTAAGTGAATTTTACTTAAAATTGACCTTTTTCGTTGCGCAGATTTGGGGTGGTGATGGGTGACGCGGTGAATTTTTCAAAAAAGAGGTATATCGTGTGCTATTTGTATTTTTGGTATCACCGCGTCACCAATCACCATTGACGGTTTCTTTTTCGAAGTTTTTCCGGATTATTGCATTTTTTATATAATTGTGGGTGGCTGATTCTTGCGAAAGGACTGTTGTGATGTCCGAGTCCCAAAT
>NW_003212284.1:0-1315 GCF_000006405.1 Perkinsus marinus ATCC 50983 | reverse complement strand
TAGCCCGAGCGTTTCATCTACTACTAGCATTACTGCTACTACTTCTATCCCGAGCAGCACCACCGCTTCTCTGCAAGGGATGTGCAGCAGCAGCGATCACGATTTGTGGGCTTCTTATGGACAAGCTTACAGTAACTTCATCGCTTACTGTGGTCTCCAGTCGTTCGGTGATGCCAAGGCTAGTACTGCCTGTATTGAGAAGTCCGGGTTGTCCGATTCCTGTTCTAACTGCTTCGGTCAGTCGATTCAGTGTGGTCGTGACGTGTGTATGATGAGCTGCATTTCTGGCCCTGCTACTAAGAAGTGCTTGAACTGTATCGCGAAGACCAAGTGCAACCCTGATCTGTACAAGTGCACAGGTTATACAGTCAATGAGATGCCGCCTAACCCAACTGGTACCAGTCCTTTGCCCACCACTACCATTGCTCCTGTCACTACCACCGTCGCCCCCACTACTGAGTCGACTGTCACTACCACCGTCGCCCCCACTACTGAGTCGACTGTCACTACCACCGTCGCCCCCACTACTGAGTCGACTGTCACTACCACCGTCGCCCCCACTACTGAGTCGACTGTCACTACCACTGTCGCCCCCACTACTGAGTCGACTGTCACTACCACTGTCGCCCCCACTACTGAGTCGACTGTCACTACCACCGTCGCCCCCACTACTGAGTCGACTGTCACTACCACCGTCGCCCCCACTACTGAGTCGACTGTCACTACCACCGTCGCCCCCACTACTGAGTCGACTGTCACTACCACCGTCGCCCCCACTACTGAGTCGACTGTCACTACCACCGTCGCCCCCACTACGGAGTCAATTGCCACTACCACTGTCGCCCCCACTACGGAGTCAATTGCCACTACCACCGTCGCCCCCACTACTGAGTCGACTGCCACTACCAGTGTCGCTCCCACTACTGAGTCGACTGTCACTACCACTGTCGCTCCCACTACTGTCGGCCCGGTCGAAACCTCGACTACTGCTGCTCCTGCGCCAAAGCACAGCTGCGTTGAGGCCGACAAGATCTGTGCGCAGTCCTATGCGGGTTCGTACTGCAAGTATTGGATGGATGAGCCTACTTGTTTCGGTAGCGATATCGCTTGCTCTTGTTCTGACGACACCGTTAGTACTACCACACACTCCATTGCTCAATGTGATGCTGAGTGTGCTGCTGGATTCCCGGGATCTTATTGCAAGTACTGGGAGGAGCCTTCGGTCTGCTTCGGTTCAAACAAGCCTTGCTCTTGCTAAGGGTTTTACATTCGTCCGATATGAGCGTGTTGCACAATTTTCCTAAGTTGGATTTTC
>NW_003204681.1:0-1054 GCF_000006405.1 Perkinsus marinus ATCC 50983 | reverse complement strand
TACTCATCATAATACTATTATTATGATGATGACCACTACCACCACCATAAGAGGCAGCATTATCATGATCATAGAGCAAGGATAGTATAAGCAATTTAAGGATATTAACGATGTCCATACCACCTTGAGTAGTTGTCAAGTCTAATACCTACTACTACTATGAGGTATGTTATTAACACGTAATATCACTATTACTACTACCTTCTTCTTCTTGTTGTTGTTGTTAGTATTAGAAAGTACATCATCTACACCTTTCTTTAAAGCTTCCAATAACATCCAATATGATGATGATGATGATCTGATCGTGGTGGGGTATACAGTACTTTCCATGTAAGGTTTTAATAATAATGACCTATTACTACTGTTGAAGATCGATTTCACATAGCGGTATCATATCATCATCATCATCGTTACTACTACCACTACAAGATAACAACATTGCTATTTATAATACTATAACACTATATGTTCTCCTCGAGTATGACAGAAAATGAGTGTAGTTCATAAGTATGATGTAGTATTATTATGGTCACTTGTTAGTTATCTTGTGGTGATCCAAATAATTGTAATAAATACCTGATGATAACAACACCTATAATGTTTGTTATTAGTATTATTATTATTACAAGAATAGATTAACAACATCTAGATATATACTAAGTGCAGCCATAACATAATCATCTATAGTGAAGTCCATTCCTAGATGTTCCCCTCTACCACATATAACTGCAACAACAAGAAGAAGAAGAGGACATAACATTACTACTAGTATCATCATTATTATTACGTTGTGTATCGAATACTATATATAGACTAAAGATGAGAGCTCCTAATCCACCATATATAGCATACCAATAAGAGTTACCCTTAGGATGGAATATCATTAATAACCTGATACATGAATAATCATCATGATACCACTCTTCTTCTTCCTCTTTATTACACGGCAAATAATAATAATGCCAATAATCCAGCAAATAGATATGGCATTAATCCCTCTGTAAAGTCCTTCTTAGTAGTCATGGCGAATATAGTTAATCCACCCATCTAAAGA
>NW_003208206.1:0-2260 GCF_000006405.1 Perkinsus marinus ATCC 50983 | reverse complement strand
TGACGTGAAACGCCAAATTCTGAAATACCATGGAGGAAAAATATGCTCCTAAAAGAAGGCATATGATAATGCTCAGGTTACTATCTCCTGTCCAGGTTCAACGTGACAAGTTAGGCCGCTCTAGAGGTTGTGCATGGCTCCGATACTCCAGTGTTACTGAGTGTGAGGCCTGTATACGTGGACTCCACAACCATTACTGGCTAGGCTCGATGAAGCGACCGTTGCAGGTTATAACACCTTATTCCAACTTAGTGAAGGACACCGCTGTGGCACAGGTTCAGTTCTCCTCCTCGTCTCGTAGTTCTCCTACGACTGTCTTTTGCGACGACCAACAACAACAGTACGACCGGAGTTATCATCCTGATGGCAAGAGCGATGATCTCGCTGTTCCTCCCAAGAAGCGGGTAAGTCGATCTGTAGTATAAGACTGGAGTCTGGTTCCAGGTGTTCGTTGGTGGCTTGCCTAAGGACGCTGATGAGCATGACTTGCTCTCAATGATACAGTACTACCAATATGTATATGTTATCGCCTATTGCTCGTGCATAGGTCAGTACAGGGCGAGGTAGTATGTGACGTCAAGGTCGTCAGAAAGAACGGCAACTCTGATGGAGCCGCCTTTGTCGAGTTCATCACCCCTGAGCAAGCCGTAATAGCTCGACGACGACAATCATCTCGCTTGCCAATCTCTTATTGCAGCGAGCGTTTATGGAGATGTACGGGAACGGTCAGCAGGCTATTCTCCGCGGTCGGCCCATTGTTCTCAGACTCGACTGGCCGAAACCGCAGGGTAAGGCTACGGATTCGAATCTGGATAGAATCTGGGACTATGACCTCAGTTCCGCCTTCCCATTCCTCGTCGAAGTTCTGTTCGAATGTTGCACAAGATGGTGTTGCGCCAAGGGGAAACGAGGGACGATCAACTTCTGTGGATACCATCGGAGGGACAGCGGACAGTGCTGAAAGCGGCATCGCAAGTAACTGGGAGAATTATCAAGGCAATCTATCTGGAATTCACAGGTCCTATCGCCTCGACCTCGGCATCACAGCCCTCTAGACGAGACGGAAGCTCGTTGGCATCCCTCAGTGCTGCTGTTGCAGCGGCTACTGTAGCAGCAATGGGAAGCTCGGGGAGCATGAGCCAGGCGGTAGGGAGATCGACTCGACTTTGACAAGTATTGAGAAATGCTTGTTTTTGGAGTTGACCTAGACTCAGTAACTTAGAAACTGACTTGCGCTCTGTATGTGGGTCGCAGCGCTCATGTCTAATGTTAAACATACAGGCTTATTTGTATTTTATCTATCAGAGGGAACGGCTCTAGGAAGTCTCGAAAGTGTGGTATGTCATTGCTAGATATTGGCTATGCTCAGAACCTGTCCTCGATTATTGCAGCTGCTACCGCGGCTGCCACGGCCGCTACTGCTAAGCAGTATGCAGCCTCAGTAGGATCTGATCATACCTCAACAAGAGGCACTGGCAAGGTCAGTGCAACCACTCTCGATCTCAGCGAGAAGTCTCTTATTCTCGGACACCTCGTCCTCAGGCTAACATGTCACCGATGACCGGGGCTGCTGAGGCGGTGGCCGTCTCTCGGTCGGATTCTGGTTGCCCCAGTCATACAGGGGACAGTGCTGAGGTTTGCAGGCAGTACTGGTAATAGATCGACTTACCGTGGTAGGTTGATCGAATGGTGTCGGACAACGCTGGCTACCGGTCTCGACGAATCCCGTTCGATGATGGTACACCGGACATTTGCATATATATCTGTGAAGATGATTTTGTTCAGGTTGCGATGACACTCACTTCACGGGGATCGGCAGCGAACCGCAGTCGGGAAACGAGGACAGTAATATGCCTCTCTTTCGTCACTACGGGAAAGCTCCTGAAGGTCCATCACGGACCCTATTCATCTCGGGCTTGCCCATTAGCTTTTCCCTGGAGAATGTGGTCACCATGTTCAAGGTATTCGGCCCAATGCGAGATGTGAGCCCGTTCTGGCAGCTTAGTAATGGTCAATTGCTGTAGTCAGGTTCAGCTAGTATCCTTTCCGCCTGGATGTGCCGTGGTCACGTTCGATTCAGAGCAAGATGCAGAACGAGCCCGCGTAACATGTGACAACTTCAACTTTGAGCGTACATCATGCCTCATTTGATCAGACTCACAGTCTGCTCACAGATACTGGCCGAAGCTTCTCTGTGAGGCCCATGATCGACAATCAGCAGGACCCCTATGAGATACTCGATAGGGGCTACTCAGCGATG
>NW_003206704.1:0-1679 GCF_000006405.1 Perkinsus marinus ATCC 50983 | reverse complement strand
TCCCACAAGGACTCCTCTTCGTCTGAGCCATGTGAGACGCCGATCCCCCCTGTGGACGCGTACGGCGGCCTGCCGACCGTGATGCAAGTTCCGGCCCCTATGCCGGAGAAGTATGATGGAACAGGGGACTTACGATTATGGTTTCGGCGTTACGAGAATTGCGGCCAGGCAGTAGGATGGTCAGAGGGGGCGATGGCGGCCCACCTTGGTGGCTATCTTGCTGGCCAATTCTTTGAGTGTTGGGAGAAGAACGCTAAATGTGGCCCCTATCGACAAGGGAAGGCACTGTTACTCGACCTCTTCGACCGACGTGTGGCCGATCAGTCTTTGGAGCGGTTCTATGCAACAAAGTGGGACCGCAAGTCCAAAATTGGCCTGTTTGTGACGAAGCTCTTTACGGCCATCGATGAGTACAACGCCACACTGCCCGAGACCGAACAATTATCTGACAAGACGAGAGGGCGTATGGTATTGGACCGCCTCGTAGCCAATGTCTCCGGGGGAGCGAAGACGGCCGTGAGGAACAAGAAACCCTCTACGGTAGCAGATATGTGCAGGATTGTAGAGGACCACACTCACTCCGAGGACACTCAAGAAAAGCCAAAACAACCTCCTCAAGCAGCTGTGGCCGCAGAAATGATCCTTCCGGATACTATGAGAGCATTTACTGAGACTATGCAGGCGGTCATCCAAGAGATCAAAGGGTTGAAGACGACCTTCCTGGGCGATGCCCAAGGAAAGGGGAAGGGGGTGAAAAGACCACCGGTGAAGAAGTGTCCTATTTGTCAAGGTGGCCATTATGTCTTCCACTGCCCGGAGAAGAAATATGAGAAAGGATGCTTTCTCTGTGGCCAGAACGAGCACAGGGTACGTAGTTGTCCGCAGCTGAAGAATAAGGTCTCGTCGGGAAACGAGGAGGGCGGCCGCTAAGCAGCCCGCGGTCGCCTCCAGAAGATACGGTTCTCTATCCTATCGGTGGAGATCGAGGACTATTTCTGCTCACCGATTTTATTTCCCCTCATGGTCAGTGGCGAGGTTTATTTCGTGCCCTGGTGGACACTGGCTGCTGTGCCACCTTGGTATCTCTGTCTCAGCTGCCGGAAGGTCTCACAGTGCAGCCTGTGGATGGATGTCAGTTGCTGACCGTAGACAAGTCCGAATTTGCCATTGTCGGCACCGTTAATCTTGATTTCTTTGTGTATGAGTCTGCGGAGGCGGCGACAGCCTCTTATTTGGCCCGTCGCCAGGATTCTCCCAAGGGACTCCGATGTACCATGTCTGTGTACGTTTGCGATTCGTTGGCCTTTCCGATTATTTTGGGCCATGACTTTTTACGACATTTTGGGTTCAACGTGCTCTACGAGCAGAACCCGGTAGAGTTGAGGAGTAGTACGGCCCGAAACGCGGGACCGGCTGCTCCATATGCGTTCGACTTGGGCTCAGCCAATGCGCTGAGATGGGAGATGGATACTGTTCGAGTGGGAGATAGCTTTGCCGTGCCGTATGGCGGGACCCAGACGACATCCCGGCAGGGGAGGAGTCTGATGGGGAGGGCGGCTCGTGACCCGAATGAGGATTCCGGTCAGGGCAGCCTGTCGCCGAGGCAGAGGGCAACCGTCTCTACTCAGACAGAAAGACGTCGGGAGTTAATTAACTGGGGGCGAGAGCTCCTCGAGTGT
>NW_003209658.1:0-985 GCF_000006405.1 Perkinsus marinus ATCC 50983 | reverse complement strand
GCGCAGAGCGCATGCATGCGGCTGCCGCCCGGGTTAGGCGGACATCGGTCGGGTTACGTTTGGGTCAGTAGCCTTTACTTTACTTTACGCATGATCATTGAAGTCGCTGTGCTGAGAGCTGTCCTTCTCTCGTTGATACTGAAGTTACTGGGTTACTAATAGAAAATTACTAGTGACTAGAGAACGATGCTGAGATCCACGAACCTTTGCGTGAGCTTGAGCGTTAGAACGAGCTTCCATGTTTGTGTAGGTGACAAGAGGAATATTCTGAAAAGAATTATTTAAGGATGTTGTGGACAGAAAGCCAAACAGATATTCCAACTCCCAGGGTTGCAATATCGTAGTGTAGTTGAGCGCCGACGTTGCTAATCTCCCTTTCTCTAGCTTTTCAATTATAAAGAGTCCCTAGTACGGATAATTATTAACACAATTAACTGTCTTCAGTACGGCTCTGGTGTTGTCCTCGAAAACCTCCGTGGCTGTCGATTATAACTGTTGGTCCTATGATTATGATGACTATCATGCTTAAATGCTTCATGCTTATGACTGTTATGCTTAATCAGACGCAAATAATCAGTGTTTCTTCATCACGAATTCGCGCAATAATGTGTCGAGTTTGCAGTACTAGTCGTGTCTCGAGTTCTGGTCCCCGCGTTGTATTCAAAGACTAACACTACTTGATAAACACGAGACGCAAGAGAAAGAACAAGTACGTTATAAGACTTTAATGAACAAATATAAAAAAACTATGAACCATCCAAGGATCGAACCTGGCTCGTTAGCATGATATACCCATGCACTTACCACTACACCACATCAATTACAAGATTCTTAACGCCGCGCTTCGCGCGGCGCCGTTCCCTACTGTTTACATGCACTTGCACTATTTTTTATTAGGTGACATCGGTGAAATCCGGTGACACTCGGTGAAGTGTCCCCTCAGAAATGGGGCTCGAGATTACGGGCGCGCGCGACTAATAAATCT
>NW_003212575.1:0-935 GCF_000006405.1 Perkinsus marinus ATCC 50983 | reverse complement strand
TTTTGCACGGCAGGCCCCGTCGCTCCTGGGCCGATCAGGCCCTCATTTTCCTCCTTCAACTGCCGTTCCAAGGCCACGGTTGTGACGTCCTTGGATACGGCTGGAGAGAAGAGGATCACCCGAGGCGCCCTGCTCTGCTTGGGAGCCACTTCATATCCACGGAGTTTTGTACCTAAGTTGGCCAAAACCGCGGGCAGATGCCCACGGTCTTTGACCGACATTCCGAGGGACGAGCGCCCCACCGGAAATATACCGGTGATTGTCACGTGGTCGGGAAGTGCCTGAAGAGCAGAGACCCTGAGCTTACTAAACTCCTCTTTGGAGAGAGGAGCTGGGGGGTTCGGGCCCGAGGGCCGGATGATAATCACGGGCTTCTCGCCGCCGCCGGCCGCCGCCTTCTTCGCCGCTGCCACGTGAGGGTTGCGGCGATTGCCGATGGTGGGGGCCTGTTGACGGCGAGGGGCAGGAGGGCGCTGTTGCTGCTGTGGAGTAGGACGCGGGGGTTGGCGGCGTGGGGCCGGTGGTTGGCGCCTGGGTTGCTGCTGCTGCTGCCGTTGTTGAGTAGTAGGCTGCGGGCGACGAGTCGCCTGGGGTACCTGAGATGGCCCCGGAGGGCCGGGTCTGGGTGGGGCAGCATTCTGCGCCTTGCGACCCCGACGCCGTCTCGTGACGGTCGTAAAGCCATCAGCGGACACCTGCGGTACCTGGGGTACCTGAGATGCCGCAGGGGCACGACTTACCGGGGCCGAAAGGGGGCCCGGTGAAGC
Organism: Perkinsus marinus ATCC 50983; assembly: GCF_000006405.1. NCBI lineage: Eukaryota > Perkinsozoa > Perkinsida > Perkinsidae > Perkinsus > Perkinsus marinus. The sequence continues at coordinate 168 of NW_003212575.1, read as the reverse complement.
CGTCAGGCCGGCCTCTACCAGCTCCACAATGGAGTCTAATAGGGCCGTAATGGCCGGCCCTTGGGGGCCCAGCGACATGGTTCCGATCAGGGTGCGCAGGAGCGCAATGATCTGCACCAGTGCCGCTGGGGCCGGCCCAGGGCCCTTCCCTTGCGGGGAGCACCGACC
>NW_003210669.1:0-864 GCF_000006405.1 Perkinsus marinus ATCC 50983 | reverse complement strand
AGAGACTCACCGAATAACATAATAGGAGTACGTCTCGTTTCTGATGCCAACCGAAGCCCAGCCGTCGTTACAACGGCAACCCTTCTCGATAAGGTCGGTTATCTCGATATTGGGAGTCAAAGTCGCCGCCCATGTTCTATTGAATTGACCACGGCCGTCACAGAAAGAGAGCATCGGAACGTAGTCGATGGGCTCTGAAGCAACAATGCACGAGGAAAACGTTCACTGGGTGGAGACCTTACCAAGGTCACCTTCCTGCCCGACACAGACAACAGTAAGCTTAGCAGCTAAAGTGTAGAGCTGGATGATGCGAGTAGTCATACACTGGGAGGAACCGCAGAACTTCACCTGCAGAAAAAACTCTGTTCACAAAGATGTGAGTGGACTCTGGGAGTGAACGGGATGGAGAGTGTAGTTTTCAGGGAGAACGAAACCGTCGCCCGTAAGATTCCATAGCTGGCGTTTGCGGCAGTCTTCACATTCCGGTTCTCATTCCAAGTGATACCCATCGCAAGTAGGGATATTCAAGTGTGACACTGATGGAGGTTGATCCAGGAGGAGACAGTTAGGTGTCACCAGGGCTTGGCGGACATACCAACGTCACCCACCAGACTCGACTCAACTGTCAAAGCCACCAGCGTAAACCAATTTCAATTTTCAACCAATTTTCAGCCGCTTCAGTCACATACTGTACGGGGAGAATAATTGTGGTGTTAAAGAAAGCTCTCCTCACGTTCCGATTGTCTCTCACGCGCTAGTTCCAGCTCTGAAAGAGCACGCGAAATTCAGGAGGGGTCTATTGAACACTCCCAATGCATCCTGGGAGCAAATGGACTGTCGTCGAGTGAGCTAACTAGGTCTTCG
>NW_003211808.1:0-1056 GCF_000006405.1 Perkinsus marinus ATCC 50983 | reverse complement strand
AGTTATCGAAAGCCTTGAACTCAATCATCGCTCCGCTTTCCGTGCTAGCATCGTCGAAATGCGTCGCAAATGTACTAAGGCAATTCAAAATTCAACAACATGTGTGAATACGCTACCTTCGTTCTCTACCGCCCGCCGATACACTAGTTGGCATCTGTCATAAAATTAACTTCATAAATTATTCAAAATTTTCTCCAGCTTACCACACCCACACATAGGTAGTTCTTCGAGGGCATTCGACAACATATAATATAAGGCAACGGACTTCTCCCAGCTTCTCTTGACGAGTACTTGTGGTGAATTATATGCAACACGAATAGCCCAACTCGACGTAGGACACCAGCGGAGCTGACCAGAACGTGATAGAGGCCAGCAAAGCCGAGAAAAATTCGCCTACCAAATGATCGGATTCACCACCCGTTGCAGAACAGTTATTCTGAAATTCTCATTTCCTCGACAAATTGTCTTATACATTTTGCGATCTCGTATATATTTCGCCTGATACACATGCGCATAATAAAAGGCTCAACAAGGAGAAGCTCACCTGAGCTACCACTTGGCGTAGCACGTTGAGCCCTCGCAAGAGCCCAGAGCGAACTCCACTGGGGTTGTTACTGCCACATTGACAAGAATACATTTTATAATATATTTTTATATTCGAGTTTCACCCGTGATATGACAAAAAACACATTTCACTTCTCGGAAAGCAATGTTAGTGTTATCGCTCGCGTAAACATATACGTCCTATGATTCACATGAAGTATTACGCCACTTCGCGTTAAACGAGTGAAGCTCCAATTTATTAGCATTTTCTCATTAAGTCACTGGAGCACTTCATAACACACTTTCATAAATCATAATATCATCGAAGTTTCACTCGTTATATGAAAAACAAATTTCAAATTTCACTTCGCCAAGAACGCATGTAAGCAGTGAATAACGCGTGAAACACTAATATGTGTTACCTGATATTCGCCAAGTGTTTTCAATTCACGTCATATCGCGTTTTTCACACGGAGTATTACACCACTTCACGTTTAAACGGGTGAAACTCCA
>NW_003200202.1:0-1932 GCF_000006405.1 Perkinsus marinus ATCC 50983 | reverse complement strand
ACTTGGCTACAAAATATCTCCAGCCCTACCATTCACGCGATCCCCCTACTTGAAACACTCTTTTGATGTCCTTTTTTGATCCTCAACCTTGAAGGCAATGATCCGTGCAGCTTGCCCCGCTCCCCCTGGACAATGATGGTAGTACGCACTTCACCTTGGGCAATTACGTAGTAGCTATTAGTCTTCTTATTCTTCTTCGAGTGATGATGATAATGATGAACCTTCCGAGAAGGAGCCTTGTCCAGGGGGGTAGAGGGGGGTGGCGGTTGTGAGGAGGAGATGTTCAATAAGTGCATGTACTCTGAGAATACGCTGTGCTAAAAAAGGTCGTCACTGGCATTCACCTCTCGGCTGCATTCCAGAGAGTGGACCTGATATTTACCTTGAGCCAGATGGCTACGGTGATATACTATGGTCGGAATAGCAGTCGTGCTGGTTGCACAAACTTCCCACTGCGTCTCGAAATTCCAAAATGTGACCCTGTGCTCTTACATTACTATGTTCGTCCGATCCGTTCACTTTGACGATCTCTTCCAGTCTCTTCATCTCATCCATCTTCAAGTGTTCAGGGCATAAGTGCTGTTAATAGTGATAATGGCCAACCACACACTATAAAAGAAGACTACTGCATGTAATCGGGCGCGAGTTCAATTCCCGGCTACAGGACTTTTCGGTCATTTGGTATCAGGCTGTGGGTTCGATTCCCGCTAGCTGTATTTCGACTGACCCAGGTACGATACCCGGGTACGATGTTCGGGTGCGATACCCAGGTTCGATTCCCGGACACTGCAATTTTCTTACAAGCGTATCATCATCATTCATGATCAATACGAAGGTTCGATTCCTGCCAACTACATTTCACTTTAGCCACGTTCAACTCCCGGTGGCTGCAACTCTTCCATGAATCTATCAATCATGTCCGATACGTGGGTTCAATTCGTGCTGAGTGCATTTCATCTCATAACCAGCTTCGATGCCCGGTCATGGAAATTCTCCCATGACTATGTCGTTTTAAACCTTCGATTCCATTCCCCATGCTAGCGCGTTCTTTGAGTTGCTTACCTTATACAACTCCTGACTCCCTCCACTATCTGTTGGGTGTCACAGATTACTCCGCGCGCAGCCAAATTTGACTCAATCCAGCTCGATAACTGGCATCATCGACCCCAAACCTGAAATAAATAGTATTCACCACTCCCATTATCTCCAATTCCACGATAGTTCGAAAATCGTTGGTATTTTAACGGATTGATTCTAACGCTCTGGATGCCATTCTCTTCCATCACCACTGCTTCGTTAGCAGAATGGAGTCACATCTACTATTATATCCAAGGAAACTTGTCACTCAGGGGCATTACCTCCTGGTGATTGGTGACGCCAAATTATCAAAAATGACTGTCACAGATACTTCTTTCCCTAATTATTTTCCGAACGGCATCACCACCATTTTGGTCTCTATATGGCGCATCCCCGTAAAGTGAATCCAGCGGCAAACACCAAACAATCCACTTGCATAAGCCATCTAGTTTGCGCCGATGAGAAATCATTTTCAGCCGTGACGCTCATTCCTTTTCCATTTCAAATCCGTGATGACGCCAAATTTCCGCGCATTCAGTTCAACTCACCCAGTTTAGTATCCCTCCACGGATGACTACTCACCATCGACTGCGATCGTGGTGCATCCCGATGCAGCAATGACAACCACGCATGTTGACGACACAAAATCAGGGACATTTGAGGAAGAAACTACTGATAGCACGCATGTACTCCCTTACCACACTCCCAACACTTCTACTATCCTAAAAGCTTCTCTACGTCTCTACTTCGCATACCTTCTCGGCCTTTTGGCTATGATCAAGTGTAGTATCTGTTCTTATAAGTGTGACAACTTATATGTTAGCTACTGCTAACTTGAACTGTCACAACAATTTT
>NW_003216675.1:0-875 GCF_000006405.1 Perkinsus marinus ATCC 50983 | reverse complement strand
CGCATTCCCTCGTTTTCCTCCCATTTGAAGGATAATCTCGTATGGACAGCTAGAGACCACTAATCGTCTTCGGATACCACATGCGCAACAAGAGTTCAACTGAGTATCCGTATACCCGAGCGTTCATTCTGCCCGTCTAGCTCAGTCGGTAGAGCGCAAGGCTCTTAACCTTGTGGTCGTGGGTTCGAGCCCCACGGTGGGTGTAATTTACAATTGAACTTTATGTTTATGGCCCATTAGGGCAGTGGGTAAAATTGTCAATTTGGATACTATAGCATTCTGCTCGGGTAAGGTGACCTAAGGTCATGACCGAAGGAAATTGACTCATGTGAGTCATCGAGGAGAACAACTTGGGGAATTGATAGTTTACGTTGTTGCTCCGCTAGCTCAGTAGGCAGAGCGTGTGGCTGTTAACCACAAGGTCGGTGGTTCGAACCCATCGTGGAGCGCTTGATGAGATCACTTTTTGAGTTGGAGCACGTGTAAACGATTCATTCTTGCATTCACCGCGCTATACATGTACCAAAGACGCACCAGTAGTGACTAAAATGAAATTCAAATGCTATCGGGGAGCAGAGGATATCTCGATGACATGCAAGGTTGACCGGCAATAGCTCAGTTGGTAGAGCGTCCGACTGTAGTGATTAAGTAATCGGATGGTCCCTGGTTCGATTCCGGGTTGCCGGATGTATTTTATTCGATATTCCGGCCACGCTGAAGTTTCGGGTTTCGGGTTTCGGGTTTCGGGTTTCGGGTTTCGGGTTTCGGGTTTCGGGTTTCGGGTTTCGGGTTTCGGGTTTCGGGTTTCGGGTTTCGGGTTTCGGGTTTCGGGTTTCGGGTTTCGGGTTTCGGGTTTCGGGTTTCGGGTTCGGGTT
>NW_003207074.1:0-927 GCF_000006405.1 Perkinsus marinus ATCC 50983 | reverse complement strand
GGCGCCTTAGCCAGCGCCTTAGACCACTCGGCCAAACTGTCGATGAGTGCTTCAAAAATCATAGCGGAGAAGATGCGTTACACTATAGGACATGACACAAAAACGGTTTCGAACCGTTTCCGCGGAATGCGTTCTTCATCAAATCACACGAAAAGAAATTTCTAACAGCTGTGGGATTCGAACCCACGCCCTTGCGGACTGACGCCTGAAGCCAGCGCCTTAGACCACTCGGCCAAACTGTCGATGAGTGCTTCAAGATTCATAGCCGAGGTGATGCATCGCTCTGCCAAACCAGAGGACACAAAAAATGGATTGAACGGATTCTGCGAGGTGCGATGGCACAATATCGATCAAAAGGTTTTGGTCTTGCACTACCTCGCTTCTGAAAGGGTCTCGGTTCTTAATATAAGACCAGTCAGGTATATAGACTGACAGCTGTGGGGTTCTAACCCACGCCCTTTCGGACTGACGCCTAAAGCCAGCGCCTTGGACCACTCGGCCAAACTGTCGATGAGTGTTTCACGATTCATAGCCGAGGTGATGCATCGCTCTGCCAAACCAGAGGACACAAAAATGGGTTGAACGGTTTCTGCGAGGTGCGATGGCGCAATATCGATCAGAAGGTTTTGATCTTGCACTACCTCGCTTCTGAAAAGGTCTGGGTTCTCAATATAACACCAATCAGGTATATAGACTGACAGCTGTGGGGTTCGAACCCACGCCCTTTCGGACTGGCGCCTTAAGCCAGCGCCTTAGACCACTCGGCCAAACTGTCGATGAGTGCTTCAAGATTCATAGCCGAGGTGATGCATCGCTCTGCCAAACCAGAGGACACAAAAAATGGATTGAACGGATTCTGCGAGGTGCGATGGCACAATATCGATCAAAAGGTTTGGTCTTGCACTACCTCGCTTCTGAAAGGGTCTC
>NW_003203646.1:0-1733 GCF_000006405.1 Perkinsus marinus ATCC 50983 | reverse complement strand
ACGATGGCACATAATGATGCTGCATGTGCATAAGCTGAAGAGGACAGGCTAGGTGGAGATTAATGACCTCATTGTTGAGATGGTAAGTTCTCATGCTTGGTGAATTCGGATTGTAACTTCAACGATCTTCCTTTACAGATCATCTTCGACCGGATCCCACTCAGCATAGTCGATAACCGCGGCTTCAGAGCATTCATTCAGAGGGAGAATAGTAACGTTTCCGAATATCCGACGGTTTCTTTGAAAATCGCGGGTAGAGGCGGAATAGAAAGGACCTCCCTATTTCGCCTGGCACAGAACTCGATACCTGGTATCTTCAGTCCGCGACGTCAATTTTGCGGTTCTCGCAGCGAGGATCTCGCTAACGAGGGCTAACATGGTTGGGAACGGCTACGTAAGCCTGAACCTGGTGGTTGCGATCCAAGAGGAGCACACGCATTTTCTCGATGCAACGAGTCGTCGAGTTCAAAAGAGACCACATCGGCTTGATTTGTGATCAAGTCAAGATTGATGGTTTCAAATCATGGATTTCGCAAATCCTCGTGATAGGCGTGATAAGCGATGACGCTTATGACGATGCCGGGTCGTTCAGTTATAAAAGTATTCAGGAGGGTATATTCTGGATCCTTCGCTTGAATGCTGGTAAAATTTCGCTTGGAGTCTTCCTGTAGCACTCGGTTAGATCGCGGTCTGATCCAGCGTGTAAACAGAATATCGTCTTCCCCATATTTCAGATGCGATCTTCTCGGACGTCGTCACATCGGTTTGCTCTGCTGTACCTTCAGTAGAAGGTTTTACATTACAACAGCGGAACTGTGTAGCTTGCCTCGACCTTATTGGAACTTCACACGCGTCCAGCGTAAGTCAACTAACCATCAGCTTTGCCATTGAGGCTCTGCGATAAATAGGGCTTGCGAAGGCCGCGCAATAGCAGCTCAATATGACGCACTCTTGAATAGACTCCTATCGCTGCCTGAGTGAAATTGATCCTGGACGCTCGGCAGGTCATCTGTGCGTGTACCTCCCAACTCCGAGTATGGTTGCAAGCTATTTCGGAAAAGGATCAGCGTCGATGGATGATAATCGGCGTTCAAAACGCCGTTATTTCTGGAGTTGCTTTAATAACCTTGCTTTGGTGGACAATCTGGCAAGTGAGTCGTTGAATACCTTTGTCGTTTGCTCCGAGGTCTCTCATCAGGTTCGCCATCGTCGAGGCAATCACGACGTCGCATGGCGTCGCAAGCTTAGTGCTGCTGACTCGGCAGCACCGAACTGAATCACCAGTACTGACTGATCTCGCGTTATTATATAAGCATCGTATTTGATATTATTCCAGTATTGATTACACCCAAGTTCCATTCTTTAACGCCCTGAAGGATAAATTGAGTTCCATGCGAGAGAGTTCATAGTAACATCATTTGATAACTCGTAGGTAGTGCCTGCGACAGCCGGAACAGAACAAACCTCAATGACGTCTGTTCGATGAACGGTTCGTCATTGACAGTCCTTAAGTCATATCCGTTGATGATTCGACTTTACAGGGCATGATGAAATCGTGATTAGTTGTGGAGACTAACTTCAGTTACTTGGAGTGATTCTGACTACCCACATTCACTGACAGTAGACAACGGCCACAATCTAGGAAACCGCTGCTCGCTCCGAGTTTGAGGTGACGATTGAAGCTTCCACTTATCGAGGTGTATTATAAGAGACTCTTTTGTGGGTCCGAATGG
>NW_003211572.1:0-982 GCF_000006405.1 Perkinsus marinus ATCC 50983 | reverse complement strand
TTGATGAGACTATGGCTACCCGCAATACTGTTGTTAAGGTGTTCGATGCTCCTGCCAACTTGGTTCAGAAGTCCGGCGCTCAAGTGTTGCAGTTTGCTGCCTTTGATGTTGATCGTACGGGCCGAGCCTACATCTCTGAGATCAACGAATGCTTCCGTTCTCATAACGTTGAACCCAAGAGATTCTACGTGGACTCGTTCGCCAATGGTATCGTCACCTATACTTGCTTCTTCGACCCCACTTTCCAGGGTGAGGCATTGGAAAAGCTCGCGCAGACTCTCCGTTATGTGAGTCATTTCAAGCATAACCCGAGGAAGTCCGGTTTGGTTTGGGAACTTGTGCTCAACAATAAGATCACACCCGAGCATGCTATCTTCCTCATTACTGCCGCCAAGTTCATCTTCTCATTCTTCCCTAAGGAGACTGAGGAGTATCTCGCTTTGGCCGACTATTTCGAGAGTGACCCGTCCAAGAAGAGTGAGTTGGATACTCTCTTCAGAGATACCATGGCTAATGCTATTACTTATGAGAGGATCTATGATGCTCTCACTTCCAACTATGAGCTCACTCTACCTATGTTCGACGACTTCAAGAAGGTTGCCACTGGTCTATGCAAGCCTTTCTACAATGAGGAATTGGCTGCTAAGGTTGATGATCAGGTTGGATCTCGCTTCGATGCGAAGATCTTGAAGACTCTGTTGAAGCTCAGCGCTCATCTTCAGATGACAAACTTCTTCAAGGCTGGTACAGCCTCGGCTATTGCAATGAGGTTTGATGGTGAGGTCCTGGCTGATCGTCCGAGGACTCTCTTCTCAAGGATTCCTTATGCTGTCTATCTTGTCGTCGGCAGGAGCTTCTATGGCTTCCACATCCGATTCACTGAGATCGCTCGTGGTGGTATCAGACTCATTTTATCCAGGAACAGACAGGTCTACAAGAAGAACTGCGCTACTTTGTTGGAGGAGAACTACAACTTGGCCTT
>NW_003209375.1:0-1091 GCF_000006405.1 Perkinsus marinus ATCC 50983 | reverse complement strand
TTAGGTCAGCATCCACTTGGGTGGACATTCGAATCCTGCTCTCAGGAGCGAAGATCATGGAAGACATGGCACGGACTGTTCAATAGGTCGATGAACTTATTCGTCGCTTCTCGGCTAGTGCTAGCATCACTGTCAACCATAGTGTTCGTGAAGGGAGTCCTCAGACGGCAGTATTTCCAAGAACTGATCATCTATCCCTAAGTGGTCTATCAGGGCGCAGTAGCAGTTGGTCCAGCATCAATGGTATGAGGCCTCGGGTTGGTCCAGGTACGGCATGATCACCGCAGATCCTGCTGGAAGCTGTGAACAGAGAGTAGGATACGAACCGAGTCGATAGAAGATTCCTAACGCCCGTACGGGAATCCGTTGAAGGTTGGTTTTGGGGCGCGCGGTCATTGTGGTATGTTGCAAAAGCTGATCTTACTATCGGCAAACTGCAATGATACTTTCCACTGTAAGGACGGGGCGAGTTCTTCCGAGTGTGGTAGAGAAGCGAAAATGTCCAATTAAATGACAGACACCTTTCAAACGGAGCTTTGAAGTCCGGGAGACATTCGATATGTGTTCCTCCAGTGGTAAGCAGATTCCATGCAATGCCAGGGCGCCCACCGCCTGTAAGCTCCAAAGGGGGACTTCGAGAATGAGCAAATAAGCCCGAGCCTCATACTCTGGATGCTCTCTCTCCATCGAGATGAGGACAAAGATCGTAGACAAGAAAAGACAAAAGTCGATGTGACCTTGACGAGACATGAGCTGAGCTCATTGAGCTCCATTGAAGAGTGTAAGGCATTGGTAATGCCATGAAAGAGCCTATTAGTCATTGCATCTACCATGACGGAAACACTTAGACCTGTACTTTACCAAGTAAAATGACACAAGATGATAGTAACTGTTGTATGAGGAATGCAGGCCTCGTCAAGAGAGAAGCAATAGTGCCTCGAATTGTTGAGTCGGTATTGTCAGCGGCTCCACCATGCACTTATGTGGCCACAGTCGACCCGTGATGTTCACGAGTTGGCTCATAATGAGCCTCTCTATGCAACCAAGGCAGAGGAGTCGTCGAAGCCACTACAACCATTTCGAAAACATCA
>NW_003200249.1:0-1025 GCF_000006405.1 Perkinsus marinus ATCC 50983 | reverse complement strand
CTGTAGCGCACAGTTCATGACTCTCATCGGGTCAGACTGGAACTTCTCATTGTCCAATCGATTTTCTGTCAAGGCATAATCTCAGAATAATTGCTCAGCTGAATAAACTTTATCGGCTGGGCGGCTGGCCATCTACACAGCACCACAGTTGGATTTATCCCTATAATCCAGCTACGCGAGTAACAAGCTTGCCCTCCGATTGAACCTACCCTGATTTCGGTCGATGTCACACATGTGAAGCTTGATAAGAACACATTGAGCTGTCAAGGACACATCAGAGATTCTAGGATATCTAACCTCTGCATTTGAACTCACTATCAACAGAATTGTCAGCATATCAGCAATCGGAATTCAGACACTGGAGAACCAACATGGGCTCATGCTAGTTGGTAAGAGGATCATTGTGGTGCGGCTTGCCCGCCCTCGCTCATCAATCTCGGAACCACTCAGATATCTCTGATGCACTGTCAATAGGTTTCGTATTGGGGTATAGCGTCGATGCTTTCGTGATGTTACGACGCAACGTTTCCAACACAACTTGGACAGATGAACACTTATACACTCATTATCAAGACATCATGCAGTGGCCCGGATTGTATTAAATGCGCTCACCGGGCATTACAAAGCTTCATTAACCTAAATCGGCTACACAATCGGACTGAGAGTAGCCTCGGAATCGGTCGTCTCCACAGTAGTAGCAACAACCTCATCGGTCACAGCAGCTGTGCTGACCGGTAGAGGGGACGTGGGAGTAGTAGGCTCAACAGGAGCGTCGATCGTAGTAGTGACAGCCGCAGTCTCAGTAGCGACCGGGTTGGTGGCATCAGAATCATCCTTGTCTCTACTGGGAGCTTCCCCGGCTGCCGTCGTGATGGTGACCCCGTCGGTCACAGGGGCTGCAGTAGTAGCAACAACCTCATCGGTCACAGCAGCTGTGCTGGCTGGTTGAGGGGTCGTGATAGTAGTAGGCTCAACAGGAGCATCGATCGTAGTGGCAGTCGCAGTCTCAGTAGCGACCGGGGTGG
>NW_003203619.1:0-1589 GCF_000006405.1 Perkinsus marinus ATCC 50983 | reverse complement strand
ATACGTCCGAATTCTGAGTTGTCCATAACCAACAACACATTGACAACACAAGAATTGTGATAATATCCCCTTTTCTCTTTAACGGGTCAGACGCCACAAGACAGACCTCAAGAGATAGTATAAAATGACTTGATAGACGCTACGGCATAAGGTGAATAAAGCATAACGATTGAGAATATACACCAACGTCAGTCAAAACGGATCCTATATAAGCCGCAATAACTGTAGGGTTAGCATTGTATATATATCATCGCCATGACAGCCATCTGAGCCATGATGAACAACAGGATACCCAAATACAAATGAACGTGAATTGTATACGAATTAACTATTCGGTCGTATAAGAAAAAGTGAACATTGAATCATCGCGCATTCAACTTGATACTGCTGTAGCATCATCATCATAATAAGCACGGCAAATAGGCCAGAAAAAATAAACAAAAAGAAAAGGCGTTTTTTCTGACCATAAATCGTTCGCATCGATGAGGAGCAGAAGCAGCAACAGCAATGGTAGTCAGAGAATGCTGAAGATAGTTGTTCTATCACCGGAGATATAGCAATGCATATGTTGCAAAAATGATGATGATGATGACTCAACTGCTGGGTGTTTCCAATGTTATCATGACTCAGTAAATGCCTATGGACAGTTGACTGATTTAACCGATTTATGGTACATTCAAAAAAACTGGTTAAAACTAATTATCATTAGTCAGGTACATTGTACAGGAGTAAATGAGAGTAAAATCTCTATCACAACAACAACAACACCTGTCTTGTTGTTGCCGTCATCGACTTCGGAAGTTCACCACTCGGCTAATTATGCTCGCGTGGTGAGTGCATAGTAGTAAGAGAAGAGCCACCACCACCACCACCACCACCGCCTTTGGCTCGCCCGCCAGAACCATACCGCAGCAAAGACTGGGAAAGATGTTGTGACGTTGTTGACCGCGATGGTGATGAAGCTCCAGATGGTGAAGACATTGGCGGTACTCCACCAGAGTATCCACTCGAGGGACGCCGCTGTTGTTGATGTTGTTGTCGGTGGTGGAACGATCGCGGTATAGTAGACAACGGCGCCTCCGTAGTAGCAGGGGAGGAGACAGTGGACACAACCACTCGAGGATCGTAAATCAGAGGCCGTGCTTGTAACGGGATATGCTCCGACTTGGCGTGAAGACGATTCACGAATGCCTCAATCTGATAACGATGATAGCAAAAACCTCAATTAAAATATGGTCTTCTCACCAGCGCGTGTTGACCCTGCAAACGAGCGGCTGACATCTCGCAGGGCTTCCGCTCGCCCCCATTGTGAGTTCTGCTAGTTCCTGATCTCCATTCGTGTTGGTCGAAGCGATCATAGAAAGTCAACAGCGCCTCAGGAGTAGTAAGGTTAACGAAGCCATAGCTCACCTATGATTAGGAATACTAACAACAGAGTAAAACGGGAAAACCTTACTCCTGCTCTGTTCTTGAGGTTGAATGGCAAGTATACGAAATCGATACCAAACGGGGCTCCAACAGCGGCGTTAACAGTCGCTAGCTCTTCCTCGCCTGCCAGTTCCAACCTGAGGAGATAGATAGTAAATAGG
>NW_003213676.1:0-993 GCF_000006405.1 Perkinsus marinus ATCC 50983 | reverse complement strand
TGAGCCCATGTTGGTTCTCCAGTGTCTGAACTCCGATTGCTGATATGCTGACAATTCTGTTGATAGTGAGTTGAAATACAGAGGTTGGGTATCCTAGAACCTCTGATGTATCCTTGACAGCTCAATGTGTTCTTATCAAGCTTCACATGTGTGACATCGACCAAAATCAGGGTAGGTGCAATCGGAGGGCAAGCTTGTTACTCGCGTAGCTGGATTATAGGGATAAATCCAACTGTGGTGCTGTGTAGATGGCCAGCCGCCCAGCCAATAAGGTTTATTCAGCTGAGTGATTATTTTGAGATTATGCCTTGACAGAAAATCGATTGGACAATGAGGAAGTTCCAGTCTGACCCGATGAGGAGTCATGAACTGTGCGCTACAGCCACGCAGAGTTGATTGGCCTTGGTCTTAGGAGCCATGATGAACACAACAATGTAGTTTCCAGTAACTTAGTAAATACCGCAGTATATAGCAAGACTAAGTAGCTAGCTAAAGGTCAGGTGTGCAGGTGTCTCCGAAAAAGTCTACAGAGTTAGAAGACGTTCACGAAGCCTGGTCGCTGCAGGTTACACTGCCCGTTGTAATCTGGAATATATTCCCCTAAGCGCTGATAGTGAGCGGCGACGAGCGATTGCCCTGCATGATCATCACATTTGCCTTGGCAATCAGAACGAGCCGCAAACCCGAACCAAGAGTTGAATAATCGGTCAAAATGGTGCTTACGAGGAATCGGCCAAATTCTCCGAAGAAGAGTGGCTGAGAACGCTGTATATGATGCAGTATCTGTAAAAACGGTTGTGAAACGATTGGGCAAGATAGACATCGCGCGCGCTACTGTTCAGCTACAACGAACGATCAACATTGAGCTCACTAGCGCTTAAACGGTTTGCCTAATTAGCACCAGCCTATGGCGTTGGCATAGGCCCTCGCAGGTCCAGTCTGGCTCCGCATTTCCGGCAGATTTTCTCACATTCGTGCACGATGACTATCCGT
>NW_003213935.1:0-920 GCF_000006405.1 Perkinsus marinus ATCC 50983 | reverse complement strand
TGCGTGTGTCATAGTAAGACTGTGTTGTAGATATTCGTTGGTAAGTTTCACGCAAGTTGACCGAGAAGATGAGGACAGTATTGAGAGGTTACTTGAAATGGTTAATCTTGCTATTCAGTAGGCGGAGACGGAGGGATGTGGTGCAGTGTGTTGGTTGGGACTGTGTAGAGTCGATTATCTGCGCACAAAGCTGCACGCGGGTTCAAATCCTTGCTCGTGGATTTTTGTATTTTAACGAGCAAAGTTCCGATGAAATATGTGTATAGGAAATACGGATACGATTTTATGGAAAAAAATTGGGGGGCTATTTTAACGGTCTTGAAAGCAGTGTGGAAGAATATACACATTGTCAACTACATGTGTTGGTGACAATATGAAAATTGTCGGTGGTTTCATGAATATGCAGAAGTTGCGGAAGTGTGGTATGGATTTCCCGACAAACAGTGTTGGAATATATGTAATCGCCTTCCTCAGCTGAGCCTAGGAGTTTCCTCACTAATTATGGAAGTTTACATACGACCTAGAGTAGAAATGTACTGAAGTTAATCGCAGTTTCACAAAATTTTGTCAGAATTCTCATATTGTCACCAACATATGTGGTTGACCATGTGCATATCCCCCCACACACACTGTGAACAGATACGGGGAGAATCTGGAGCCTGAGGATAAGGACTACCTGCCTGAGGATGCAATGGACGGCTCGGATGAAGTTGACTTGAATGATTTCAACCAACTTTGATAGCACTGCTCACTGAAACGTTTCTATTGATGGAGGAATGTTTTGTGTCTGCTCGGATGGATGGGGGAATTTCGTGGCGAGTGACGTTTTAGCTTCGATGGCCTCAGCAGCTGGGCAGGGTAGCTGGGAGCGTTGCAAAAGTGCAGCCCGGGAGGTGAGCTGTACATTTTTATGGTTCCCC
>NW_003208370.1:0-1177 GCF_000006405.1 Perkinsus marinus ATCC 50983 | reverse complement strand
GCAACTACCCAAAAGAACATTCGACCAACATAGTTGATGCTAAGGAATACTAAACTAGGCTAACAATAGTAGGGTTCACTTCGCAGTCACTATCAGTGGGGGCAAAGCAAAGAGAACCATCATCTTTCTTGATGATACCGAAACAAACCGCCGGATTCTGCCAAGTCTTGCAATACGATCCCCACTTGGAATCGCGGCACTGAGACATATCATTGCAGACCTCCTGACAGGTGGGTGTGGGTTCGGGACAAGCCACCGGCTCCAACGTGTAGTCATCACAGGTGTCCTGTTCGGTCGGCTGGAAGCACTAACCATCATCCTTGTGGTAGAGGCCGAAGCAGACACCGTTGCCCTTGCAGTAGGAGCCATACTTGGAGTCAGCACAGGGAGAATAACCATCACAAATATCCTGACAATACTCGGCGACGGCAACAGACAAAGCAGCGATGGTGAAAACGACCTTCATGGAGAAGACAAAAATTAGAGTCAACTAAAGAGGGAACTGAATGCCACTTGGACAAGAGTAATGTTAGCAGAATATGTATAATTCAAGTGTCACGAATGCTCTATCGCTTCAGCTGGAACACCTGGATTGAGGTACTTCCTTGGAGTACCTCCTTGTAAGCACCCTGTGCATGGAGCTTCCCGGATGAGTCGGACTCCCAGTAAGGACGACACACAGATATTGACCCGATAGCTAGGAAGCCATGCGCAGGAATCCATGTTGGACACGGCTCGGAGTCACATCCAGCGGCAGCCGTTACAATGAACATTGGAGTGACTTTCGTTTGCCGAAACGGTTATATTGTACAGCAGCGCGCGGTGGAAGATCTATGCCATATCTCTTCGGTGTGCGCGCTATGTCACTCGAAGCGGAGACCTTATCGGAGTGAGCGGTATAACAGACACGCACCCTCATTCCGAAAGGCTGGACAGTTGGACCAAATGAGTTGGTTGGGAGCTGTGTAACACAATTCGCCACTCACTTGAAGTGAGTCACTTTTTTTCTAATATTGTCGGTTTACCAATTGCTAAAATTCCTGACAGTTTCACTTATTTGCTCCTGCGTATATGCCGCCTCCTACATTATAAAGTGCTAGTCATATTCACATTTCAGCAATGACTCGTATTCACTTTAGCAATCAAATATAGAGAGTAACAACTTCGAAGTTGCTTT
>NW_003207500.1:0-1052 GCF_000006405.1 Perkinsus marinus ATCC 50983 | reverse complement strand
CCAATTGACGAGAGAAATCCTGCTCGTGTCTGTCGAAACAGTAAGCGATGATGTGTGACACTGACTCATAGGATAGTGGAACCATTCACCCAGATATCAATACTATCATGAATTCAAGTGTCACCAGTCACCGAGAACGGCGCTGAGAGCCAGGGCTGGGTGCGCGTCTTATTGTAGAGAAGCAGAGAGAGTGATGGCGCGAGTAAGTTTACAACCCGAAAATATGTACGGACTGGGAGCGCACTTGCTTGAGCTATCACGACGTTACATACATGACCATACGCTTTCATCCAGATGAGGAGCGCCAGTAGCGGAACCGACTTAAAACATTCCTATATGGAGAACCCGGGCATCGATCCCGGTGCCTCTCGCTTGCTAAGCGAGCGCTCTACCATTTGAGCTAGTCCCCCTCACAATATCTGTTTCTCAATTCACTTGGAAAGGATGGGCTGAACCGCCCCTTCCCCTCGAACAACGTTGGAATGGTTTGTTCTAACTCAATGTTCAACTTTGTCCAGGGGAGGAGGGGAACCGGTGACGAGCCAGATATCTTGAACAAAACAACGCACCTGTGATATTTACTCAGTTCCCCATCCTTGCGCTCAACACAATCCCGGAAAACACCGTATCAAATATATATTTTCCGATGCAGGGACTCGAACCCTGGTCGCGTGGGTGAAAGCCACGAATCCTAACCAGCTAGACTACATCGGAAATCGAAAATTTTCCGATGTATACGATTCGCCGAGGTATTGTTGAAGTTGAATGCATGACGAACTCGAGAATCAGCACTTTCGTCGTGTTCCTTCAGAATTCATGCGCAAGCGACGGACTCAGTCAATACGTACGCAGAATGTGTAACCATCCCATTGCTCGAAGGCTACTCCCAATTGACGAGAGAAATCCTGCTCGTGTCTGTCGAAACAGTAAGCGATGATGTGTGACACTGACCTCATAGGATAGTGGAACCATTCACCCAGATATCAATACTATCATGAATTCAAGTGTCACCAGTCACCGAGAACGGCGCTGAGAGCCAGGGCTGGGTGCGC
>NW_003203499.1:0-2026 GCF_000006405.1 Perkinsus marinus ATCC 50983 | reverse complement strand
TCTTCGACGCTTATGCACCAAACAAGAGACTCCTTCTACCTGTATAGTCTCATCACCTCCTTGTCCAGGCGAACTGACTCTGATGTCCTCTTGACATGGCGAGCCACTAGATGCAGACCTCCGGTCAAAGCTCCACTCCCGCGCTTCCCGTACCGCACTTGCTTGAGGTATGTGGAACACAGTCAATAAGGCACTCTTGATGAGCTGCTTTGGTGGGTACAATAGTAGGTAGGCGACAATGACCCAAAATAACGTCTGTAGGAAGGGGTAGAGCAACACGTAGTTGAGGCCCAACAGAGCAGTTACACCAATGCATAGTAGTATGACTAAATACGCCCGTACCCACATAGATGGTTGCTGTGCTGATGACGCCTTACTCGCCTCGCAAACAATACGACCTAGATGCCTTTCCAAACGAACCTCATGATCATACAGAGCCTCCGTGAAAGCATGAACCAGTTTCATGTCATGTTGATACCGCTCCTTCTCGAAGATGGGGCTATCATCACCTCCCTGCACCCTGGAAGGATTAGACATGCAACTACCATACTAACGTAGTAGTAGCACCACAACATAGCCCAAATCCATAGCCACACTCACTGACTGCTATGATAATGACTGAGTAACGCAAAACACTAATGTAATAGGAAAAGTCTGAACACTATAAACAGTTTTGAAAAAACTCTGAGGATCTTCGTTACTATACTCTATCTCCATTAGAAACTATTCATTTACAGTTTACCACCATGAGCACCATCACCAGGGGCCACAGCAATGGTATCACATTTGATGCCGCTAGCCTTCTCATACAACTCCGCCACTTCCTTGCAGAAGTCAGCCACCTTATTAGCATTCACTAGATTGATAGTGCAACCACCGAAACCACCTCCCATAAGACGAGCTCCTAGGAAGCCAGAACAGCCTTGCGCCTGGTCAAACATGATATCCAGCTCCTTGCAGGAGTTCCCAAAGTCATCTCGACTCGACACATGAGAGGCATTCATGAGTTGCCCAAACTTCTTCATATCATTTCTAGATATCGCATCCATAGCCTCGGCAACACGTGTGTTTTCACCTAGAAATGAACTTTCAAACCCAACGGATCATCCACGTGAACTCACCAATAACATGATTCGCCCTCTTCCTGTCGTCTTCGGTTAGAGTAGACTTCTTCGCATCGTAGGTGTCCGCATCAATATCCCTCAAAAATGGCACACCGAGCGCCTTAGCAGCACCAAAGCAGCACTTCCTTAGCTCATTGTACTTTCCATCGACAAGCTGATGAGGAGCATGAGTATTGCACAGAACGAAGCGAACATCATCTAAGGAAGCGGCATATACCATAGTAGAGGCATTCTCATTGTTCAACTCACTCTGTAGAGGAACGTAGCCACAAGTGTTATCACGGCAATCCAGATGGACTAGTTGGCCACTCTTCCCGAAAGCCGAGGTATACTGATCCAATATACCACAACCCATACCAACAAAGTTGTTCCTAATGAGAAGACACTAAGACCATGGACATCATAAGGACCGCTTACTCAGCACTCTTGCATGCTAACACCACCTCGAGGAGCTTAGCCTTATACAGTTTACTATCAGGACCATCCAGCTCTCTAATGAGATTAGCAGTAGCCAACTCAATAGCAGCAGATGAAGACACGCCAGCCCCTAAAGAATGGGAAATGCTCAATCTACTATATCGTCCAGAATGCCTCCTACCCACTGGCACGTTGGAGTAGATAGATGCCTGGAAAGCAGGTACTTCATAGCCACCTCTTCTCAACTCTACTATGACACCCTTCGAGTAGTTTGCCCACGAATCTTCTCCCTCATACTTGGTATCATCGTTAATATCAAATTCTACCACATTCGCAAAGGCACTGCTATGAAGACGCACTTTATCATCAGGGGACTTGCCACCAACAACAACCGTATAACGATCGATAGCAGCCGATAAGACAAACCCTCATTATAGTCGTGTGGTTACCAACGATCTCAATACGACCTAACAACACAGGAAATA
>NW_003201175.1:0-1253 GCF_000006405.1 Perkinsus marinus ATCC 50983 | reverse complement strand
CGATGCTTGCGATCCCGGCTGGTTATGTGCGCAAGAGCCTCAGTTGCGACTCGTCTCTAAAGGACTAGCATTGTTTCTCGTCCCTATAAGAGCCCCAGCTGCGACTCGTCCCTCATGGACTAGCAGTAGAATGCTCGTCGGGACTAGCTGCCACGAGAACCTCAGCTGCGACTCGTCTCTAATAGACTAACAGTATTTCTCGTCCCTATGAGAACCTAAGCTGCAACTCGTCCCTCATGGACTAGCAGTAGAATGCTCGTCGGGACTAGCTACCACGAGAACCTCAGTTGCGACTCGTCCCTAATGGACTAGCAGAAGAGTATTTCTTGTCTCTATAAGAACCTCAGCCGCGACTTGTCTCTAATAGACTAACAGTATCTCTCATCCCTATGAGAATCTAAGCGGCAACTCGTCTCTAGAAGACTGGCATTATTTATCGTCCCCATGAGAACCTAGCTGCGACTCGTCTCATATTCAGGTACGGGTTCTTATTGACGAAAGGTTTTCGATTATGGCTGATTATGTGCGCAAGAACTTCAGTTGCGGCTCGTCTCTAATGGACTAGCAGTAGAGTATTTCTCGTCCCTATGGGGACCTCGGCTGCGACTCGTCCCTAATGGACTAGCAGTAGAGTTTTTCTTGTCTCTATGAGAACCTCAGCTGTTACTCGTCTTTGAAGGACTAGCATTGTTTCTCGTCCCTATGAGAACCTCAGCTGCGACTCGTCCCTAATGGACTAGCAGTAGAGTATTTCTTGTCTCTATAAGAACATCAGCTGCGACTCGTCTCTAAGAGAGCAGCTGACTGTAAAAAGTGGCGTTTGGTTAGGCCTTGGAGAGTTGTCATAACAAGTAGAGGACTAATAGGACTAACAGTAGGAATAGTAGGACAAGTAGTAGGACTAACAGTGGCGTGTTTCTCGTCCCTATTAGACAAATTAGCTCACTGTAAAAAGTGGCGTTCGGTTAGTAGTCAATAACCGGTCAATAGCAGCTGCGACTCGTCCCTAATTGACTAGCATCGTTTCTCGTCCCTATACGAACCTTAACATGGCTCATATTGAGGTACGGGCTCTTTTTGACGAAAGGTTCGGCTTGATCTCACGGCCATCCTTCGCCGCTTCGGCCCGCCGCATGGGTTTTGACACTGCCTGTAAAAGAAGTTGGCCGTGTCCGACTCGTGAATTCGCTCCTACAGGAGAATGGCACATTCTACAAGAGAACGGGGACATATCGACTCCAGCGTGAGATGGA
>NW_003206771.1:0-1562 GCF_000006405.1 Perkinsus marinus ATCC 50983 | reverse complement strand
GGCCGTAACTTACGGCCAGCGGCTCGCGGGTTGGAACGGATTTCTCACCTCGAGAATCCTTCTGCATCCAAGTCCACACCCCTTTCGCAGAACATTCTGCGGAAATGCGAGGCACTACATCATGATATCTCTTCCCGTGGTAGTCCAGCTACTGGTAAATTTACCGTCGATGCTGGGTCCACATGGCGATTGTATTGCGATGCCTCTGACATAGGCTTACGGGCCTGCCTGTATTTCGGCTCTACCTACGGCGAGAATGTCTCCTGGCTACGAAAACTCGGAGACGTCCAGCTCATCGACGTGGTCAAACTAGAAGCAGTCTTGAAAGGGGCTCAATACTCTAGTTCTTTCTTGGCGCCGAGCCCTAGGCATGACGGGAAAAGAGTCGATTGAGAACCATACGGACAATCGACCTGTACTCGGACAACTCCAACGGAAGTTAGCGTCTCACTGGCACTCCAGCAAGGGTCTCACGGCCGGTTCTGCTGAGGCACGACTTCCGATGAAGATACCATCGAGGTCTCAGGCTTTTCAGTGTCTTATCATTACGTGGAGAGTGAGAGGAATCCGGCCGATCATCTCACACGAGCTCCCACATACCTCCGTTGGAAGAAACCCTCCCGTCGATCACCCGCTCCACAGTTGGCTGCTCCAGCTATTCTTGCAGATCAGAAGTAGTCGTGGCGCGAAGCTTCTCAAGCCAATGTTGACGGATTGCACATTCCTGACTCTCACCTGGTTGAGCTCCTTACTGAGGTACACAACGATCATCACGAAGGCTCTGAAGGTCTGTTCAACAGATTGCGAGGATGGGTTCGTGCTCCTGGGCTACGAGCACAATGCCGAGTCGGCATTGCCGACGTACGCTCCTACAGTGTGCGATGTGTCGTGCAAGTAAAGCGCACCCACATCAAAACTCTGATGGTCTCCAGGTACACAGCGACGGAATTGGGCGTAAACGTAGCAGAACCCCAGCCGAGATTGCTGACACGCGAAAGTCTGCCGTGCCCTTCAATAAGCTACACCTAGACATAGTCGGCCCTTTCCGTAAAGTTAACGATCGCTCTCAGTTTTACGTGATCCCCTGCATCTGCAACGCAACGGGTTATGCCCTTGGTAAGCCTGTCAGATCAACACCCGTTGGCAAGGATGTGATCGACCTCCTGTCTCACATTTTTGCAACTTTCCACACACACCCCTTGGTGCTGTGTACCGACGGGGGTTCGAATCTAGTGTCAGGGCAGGTCACGGATTTCGTGATGGGGTTTGACATTCTTCCGCACATTACGGCAAAGAACACGTCTCTCAGCAACGGACGTATCGAACGTCTTCATCGCACGATTGAAGAATATTCACGTTCGCACGTTCGCTGCGACCAAATAGCCTATGGCGTCTTCCATCGCACTGTTGCTGAGTTTTTGCGCATGTACAATCACTACCCCTCTCCGAGGTGGAAAGAGTGCGCATGATAAGGTTTTCACTTTTCCGGCCAACTGCGACCGTTTTCGTCCAGTTCAAACGCGTCCGGAATATGCTCTCCTGTGTAAAGACCCGCGAGAGAC
>NW_003202796.1:0-1617 GCF_000006405.1 Perkinsus marinus ATCC 50983 | reverse complement strand
TGTGGAATCCGTTACGAGAATTGTATAACTCAAAGTTCTCGAGAATATTCAGTAACGATGTATCACACTATGTCAATGGAGTATGTTTGTGTAGCATATTATCGTCCGTATATCACTGCCCATATATTACCACCTCTCCATACATCATTTTCCACATTGCAAACACAATCAGTTTCAACTGAACAACACCAATAGAGTTATAACACTTGAGCCATGTATCGAACACAGGCCATCCACAACATTCCGCGCTGGAGCGTTGGAGTCTCCAGCATGAGATAGATGCTCTAGGAAAATGGAGCATGTGCAACCAAAGACACCAGTTGAATACAAAAATATGAAATTCATTACACCAGAGCGTGAGTTCGCATATACCATGGAACACGTCATGCCCATGCATTACTGTACCACTAATAGGCGAAGATCTCAGAACCCGATTCATCGAATCAATCTCCTATCTCGCGTAAAACTGCTCCGACGAAACTATTGCGCGCGCCACAAGCACGCATCAACATGTGGATTCGAACATTTCGAGACCAATCTCTGGTCACAGGATTTCAGTTTCAACCATACTTGAGAGGACACCCATTAGCGTAGAGATCTATGTGTACACGGATAATCAGCCGATTTCCACGGGCCATTTAAATTTAGCTTTTTCATTTCCAGCCCTATTCAATAGGCAGGTCGCACCTGCGCGATTGCGTGAAAGGTTTGGGCGCGCTCTCTCAGGGGCCCCCACCCCTGGCGCGCGCTGATGCCATCATGGCATATGTTGAAGCTTTGGGCAAAGCAGGTGCCCAACACCCAGGGGCCGTATGCCGATCCAAATGCAACAGGTGAGTCAGAGTATTTACTCAGAACCTGAGTCTCAGATGAGAAAATCAGATGGCGAGTATCAACCCCTGATTCACTGATTTTTTACTCTGGACCGAGGAATCAGGATCATCGCACTGAATCAGTGCGTGAATGATTCACGGCGAACCTCCTAGCTGGTTCGAGAATCAGAAGTTGAATTTTTGGCTGATTAACTTGCCTTCCTCATGAAAGCTGATTTTTCGGGTGATTCCATTGAATCGGAGTATTTTCGAGGATCAGGGAATCACAGTTTGAATCAGACATTTCTGACAAGACGAACACTATAGCCGCTACGTCCCACTACCGAAAGTGTCAATCTCAACAAAGCAAGAAAACATCACCCTGTGAGGGTAGAATTTGGCAGGTTCGCCCCGAATACATTAACATTTCCAGTCACTGTAAAGGGAAATTTTCAGTGTAACGGCGTTACATTAGAGCAATGATGAAACTTTTGGAAGGAGATCTTTTGTCGCACGTGCACACATCCGTACTTCAAACTTCCCAATATGTTCAGTCGAACGTCGGAATCAACTTTGGGTAACTCCAAGTGATAGTTCAGCGCGCCGCACGCCAGAATAATAGCGCAACCAGTAATTTGACCATGACTTGGTGTCTTTTGCTTTTTTCACTACGTTCCAGTAAGTCCAAACATTCCCGTAAAGCTCCCTCTGAGAACCGGTAGCGTGTTTGGGTATCGCCATCCCGACATCTCTTAAGAGTATCCACGGAGGGCATTCATAGTCTTCATGACATGAATAATTAATT
>NW_003214385.1:0-1065 GCF_000006405.1 Perkinsus marinus ATCC 50983 | reverse complement strand
CGGCGATCAGGATGACTGACATTTCGATATATTTTGGGTATTCGATAGCTGCCAAATCGGTCAGCGTCGAGTATTCCGTTTTATTCGAAGGATTCATGATATGAAAAAATATCATTGATTTTCATGGGGTTTTGTATTAGTACCCGCTCATGTGGGAAAGTCGGGTGGATTTATCCTACCCGCAAATCTAATACAAGATTTGCATGATGCAGCAATAGACCAAGGTTAGTATAGCAGTTGTATTTATACGACTAGTTATGCAAACCCTTTGTGTTTTTTGTTGCGACTCTTGGCGTGAACCGGAAGACCGGACCTCGCTTTCGACTATTCATCTTTGATGGATATGAGATCGCAAGGGTATCGCTTCGTGCGATATTTAGTGACCATCAGAGCACGCTACGACTTTTGATTATATCCTTGGATTTAATCGGAAGCTCGCAAGCATTGCATTGATGCAATCACCTGGTTGATCCTGCCAGTAGTCATATGCTTGTCTCAAAGATTAAGCCATGCATGTCTAAGTATAAGCTTTAAACGGCGAAACTGCGAATGGCTCATTAAAACAGTTATAGTTTATTTGGTGATCGATTACTATTTGGATAACCGTAGTAATTCTAGAGCTAATACATGCGTCAAGGCCCGACTTCGGAAGGGCTGCGTTTATTAGATACAGAACCAACCTAGGCTCCGCCTAGTCCTTGTTGGTGATTCATAATAACCCGGCGAATCGCACGGCTTGTCCGGCGATGGACCATTCAAGTTTCTGACCTATCAGCTATGGACGGTAGGGTATTGGCCTACCGTGGCGTTGACGGGTAACGGGGAATTAGGGTTCGATTCCGGAGAGGGAGCCTGAGAAACGGCTACCACATCTAAGGAAGGCAGCAGGCGCGCAAATTACCCAATCCTGATACAGGGAGGTAGTGACAAGAAATAACAATACAGGGCAATTCTGTCTTGTAATTGGAATGAGTAGATTTTAAATCTCTTTACGAGTATCAATTGGAGGGCAAGTCTGGTGCCAGCAGCCGCGGTAATTCCAGCTCCAATAGCGTATATTAAAGT
>NW_003208780.1:0-1375 GCF_000006405.1 Perkinsus marinus ATCC 50983 | reverse complement strand
AAGCTAAAGTGGCGCACAAAATAACTGCATAAATCAATAATCTTCCTGTATCCTTTGCGGAGTGAGCAAACCTGCTCCTGCTCCTCATACCCGACTAGAGCCTAATGCTGCTGTAAGCCACTTGCCAGGATTGAACTGACGACCTTCTGCTTACGAAGCAGACGCTCTACCACTAAGCTAAAGTGGCACACACAGTAACTATATGAATCAATAATTTTCCTGTCCCCTTCACAGAATGGGCCATCCTGCTCCTGCTTCTCGTACCAGACCAGAAATTTATGGTGCTATAAGCCACTTGTCAGGATTGGACTGACGACCTTCTGCTCACAGAGCCGACGCTCTGCCACTAAGCTAAAGTGACGCAGAGAATAAGTACATAAATCAACAATCTTTCTGTATCCTTTGCGGAGTGAGCAAACCTGCTCCTGCTCCTCATACCCGACTAGAGCCTAAAGCTGCTGTAAGCCCGTTGCCAGGATTAAACTGACGACCTTCTGCTTACGAAGCAGACGCTCTACCACTAAGCTAAAGTGACGCACAGATTAAGTATATGAATCAATAATTTTCCTGTCCCGTTCACAGAATGGGCCATCCTGCTCCTGGTTCTCGTACCAGACCAGAAATTTATAGTGCTATAAGCCACTTGCCAGGATTGAGCTGACGACCTTCTGCTTACAAAGCAAACGCTCTGCCACTAAGCTAAAGTGACGCAGAGAATAAGTACATAAATCAATAATCTTTCTGTATCCTTTGCGGAGTGAGCAAACCTACTCCTGCTCCTCATACCCGACTAGAGCCTAATGCTGCTGTAAGCCCGTTGCCAGGATTAAACTGACGACCTTCTGCTTACGAAGCAGACGCTCTACCACTAAGCTAAAGTGACGCACAGATTAAGTATATGAATCAATAATTTTCCTGTCCCGTTCACAGAATGGGCCATCCTGCTCCTGGTTCTCGTACCAGACCAGAAATTTATGGTGCTATAAGCCACTTGCCAGGATTGAACTGACGACCTTCTGCTTACGAAGCAGACGCTCTACCACTAAGCTAAAGTAGCGCACAGATTAGGTATATGAATCAATAATTTTCCTGTCCCGTTCACAGAATGGGCCATCCTGCTCCTGGTTCTCGTACCAGACCAAAAATTTATGGTGCTATAAGCCACTTGCCAGGATTGAACAGACGACCTTCTGCTTTCAAAGCAGACGCTCTGCCGCTAAGCTAAAGTGGCGCACAGAATAAGTACATAAATCAATAATCTTTCTGTATCCTTTGCGGAGTGAGCTGACATGCTCCTGCTTCCCGTATCAGACCAGAGCCTAATGCTGCTGTAAGCCACTTGCCAGGATTGAACTGACGACCTTCTGCTTACGAA
>NW_003210984.1:0-965 GCF_000006405.1 Perkinsus marinus ATCC 50983 | reverse complement strand
TCCTCGTCCCTATAAGACAAGTAGCTCACTGTAAAGAGTGGCGTTCGGTTAGTGAAATTCTCGCACCGTTTCGCCTGGCATAGTAAACACAACAGCTACTTAGTTTAGAGCAGGGTAGAGTTTTCAGTCACTCAGTTGAGTGGTGTCCTTCTACGAGGGAGTTGGGTGAGACCGCGCCTGGCAGTGCATTAGCATCTGAAGGCAACGAGCTGGTGGCTTTGGTAGCTAGACTAAAACGCCTCTTTGGGCTAGCCGCTACTAGCATCCCCCGTAGGAAGGTTAAAAAAATTGGTGGCAACAAACCGTGCCTACACCAATACATTAATAAAGTGTAGTAGACAAAGACAGAAAGACTTTACATCTTAGATTCTAGCTCAATCGTGACGCACTCACTCTTGTTCATAGCGTCACACAGACCAGGGGGACATGATTGTTGTGTCAGAGGAGTGCTTCGCTCTCCCCGTAATTGTCGGGCTCCACTGAGACGCATTTTACGTCTGTTAATGGATTAACTCGGGTAGTCAATAACCGGTCAATAACAGCTGCAACTCGTCCCTAATGGACTAGCAGTAGAATGCTCGTCGGGACTAGCTAATACGAGAACCTCAGCCGCGACTCATCCTTAATGGACTAACAGTATTTCTTGCCCTATGAGAACCTCAGCTGCGACTCGTCTCTAAGGAACTAGCAGTAGAGTTTTTCTCGTCCCCATAAGAACCTCAGCTGCGACTCGTCCCTAATAGAGTAGCAGTAGAATGCTCGTTGGAACTAGCTGATACGAGAACCTCAGCCGCGACTCATCCTTAATGGACTAACAGTATTTCTTGTCCCTATGAGAACCTCAGCTGTGACTCGTCCCTCATAAACTAGCAGTATTTTTCATCCCTATGAGAACCTCAGCTGCGACTCGTCTCTACTGGACTAGCAGTGGCGCGTTCCTCGTCGCTATAAGACAAGTTAGCTCA
>NW_003202365.1:0-1642 GCF_000006405.1 Perkinsus marinus ATCC 50983 | reverse complement strand
CGTAACGCAGTTGCGCACACTACTTAGGATGGCTGATTTTCTAGCCACTTCCTGGCCCCACCGGACCAACGCAACACAGTTGTTCACAGCTCTTAGGATAGCTGATTTACTAGCCACTTCCTAGTCCCGTTGGGTCAACACAACACAGTTGCTCACAGTGGCTAGATCGCGTTCTTCACAGAGAACGTAGGGGGGGTAGACAAAGTCTATGAAACGCAAACGAGGTAGAGGTTCTCACTTCCACTCTCGAACGCAAGCGCTTATCACCTCGCAGTGCCCCACGGTGGTCAGAGTAGTCGACTTGTCGGCCATCTCCGAGCCCATTTAGCCGAATAACCGAGTACCAGGCACTTAGAGCTACCTGACTGGTAGACTACCTACCGTGGGCAGACAACGTTCCGCATAAAGGGCGTTGAACATAGCGTGAACGAGATGGAGGTTCGCACCTCCACTGTCGAACACGAGCGCTAGTAACCCCGTAGTATCTCATAGTTGGAATGGCCAATCTCTCGGCCACTTCCCGGCCCCACTGTGCCGAATCAACACATGGACTACCAAGTGTAGTCAAATATACGTCTCCGTAGAGGACGATAAAGCTCACCAGGTCAGTGGTGCATTGCTGCTCCACATAACAAGGTGGATGGTTGCCACAGGCAAATAGCCTGGAATCTGGTGACGTAGACATACACGTATCCTTTTGCGTCCGTGCGCACGCACGTACGCGAGCGTTTCGTGTTTGTAAGTTGTGTGATATTCACAGTGCGTAGAGTTGTGGCACACTCTCTCGTTACAGCCGTGATTTCACTGACGCGACACTGCGTTAAGCTTTCAAGCAAATGATTCGCAGAGTGGTGCAAAAATCAGTAAAGAAACGGTCGCGCATAAATGTGTGAAACGCCCTTGTCCAGAAATACCACTTCCACGGCCGAGAATTGAACTCGGGTCTCCTGCGTGACAGGCAGGAATACTAACCTCTATACTACCGCGGAATTGAAGGTGGTTCAATGTCTAAATAGTGACGCAAATTACCATTTTCAGCTACCAGCGCACATCGCGGCGGGCGTGAGTGGAGAGAGAAAGTTGAGTAATTTTTTCGAGGCAGCAAATGATTCGCAGAGTGGTGCAAAAATCAGTAAAGAAACGGTCGCGCATAAATGTGTGAAACGCCCTTGTCCAGAAATACCACTTCCACGGCCGAGAATTGAACTCGGGTCTCCTGCGTGACAGGCAGGAATACTAACCTCTATACTACCGCGGAATTGAAGGTGGTTCAATGTCTAAATAGTGACGCAAATTACCATTTTCAGCTACCAGCGCACATCGCGGCGGGCGTGAGTGGAGAGAGAAAGTTGAGTAATTTTTTCGAGGCAGCAAATGATTCGCAGAGTGGTGCAAAAATCAGTAAAGAAACGGTCGCGCATAAATGTGTGAAACGCCCTTGTCCAGAAATACCACTTCCACGGCCGAGAATTGAACTCGGGTCTCCTGCGTGACAGGCAGGAATACTAACCTCTATACTACCGCGGAATTGAAGGTGGTTCAATGTCTAAATAGTGACGCAAATTACCATTTTCAGCTACCAGCGCACATCGCGGCGGGCGTGAGTGGAGAGAGAAAGTTGAGTAATTTTTTCGAGGCAGCA
>NW_003211419.1:0-1265 GCF_000006405.1 Perkinsus marinus ATCC 50983 | reverse complement strand
CGTTAGCCGACTCAGCTCTCCAGCATTAGCAGCTATATCTGACGGCGACAACACAATGTAGCATCCACCATCTCCACCACTTACCGCATCCTTCTCCCTCAACGCGAGCGACAGTGAGGATCCTCTCTGGCACTCGCCTCAGAGTCACTGGTCAACTCCACAACATCAGACGACGGCGACGAGGAAGGAGGAGGAGGAGGAGCCTAATACAGATGAATCGTCACGCGCCAGGAAATTATCACCTTCACGATGGCGTCTGTCTTCCCCTGCTGTTCCTTCAACTGTGCACCAGCTTCCATGGCTTTAATCTGTGCTATTGAACATTCTTGCTCGCCAGCAAGCCTGCATAATATTCAACGAGAAATAAAACCTTCCGAGTGAGTAAAGATTCGCCACCTACCTCGCTGTTTCTGCCTCTAGTCGAGCGTTATCCGATTTAGCTTGCCGGATGAAACTCTTCACCATACTCCATTCAGATGACAGTAACTCTCGGCTGCCCGTCACGCGCCCAGATATTCTCGGGGACGTTGGTACGACGCCGAGTGCCGTCACTGAAGTTGACAGTGCCAAGATTTGCGCTATGTTATGACAAGGACGAGAGCTTACATTCCTCGTGGATCATCTCAGTCTCCATTATGAATCCTGCCAACTCCTCACGTAGACGCTGTATGGTCGAGTAAGATGATATCTGACCAACCCGGAGTGCTTCAATGAATACAGTGATGTAAAATTCCCATACGGCCCCGAGCACTCGATCAAAGCTCGGGCAGAGGCCAATGACAACTATAGATGGGCAAAATTACGTTACGGACCGTTACGGCTCACTTTTACGGTTACGCTTCAAGCCCCGTATCGTAAAATTACGGCACCGTAACGGGTCTTACGGAGATGCAGAGGACGAAACGAGGATTGATCATTCAAGTCGCCTAAATCTATTTCATGTGAATGCCCATCAGTAGACGAAGCCGGCTTGGCAGTTCCGGGCCAGCCTGAGAGTATGACGCGCGAAATTTTCAAAGGAGACGAGTGGTAAATGCGAAACCAAATGTTACTCTCTCAGCGATTCGGTTGAATCCGAGCCACAAGAAATGAGTTTAACAGCTATTTGAGCTATCGTAGAGTGCATTACAGCGAATCTTTCCGCCACAATTCTAAAAAAGCAGTTCAGCATCAACCGTAAAGTCGTAAGGCCTTTCCGTAACCGTAAACTGCTTACGTCACGCACACCGTAACGTAAACCGTAAAAAAAACGTTACGCTGCCCAT
>NW_003199489.1:0-1573 GCF_000006405.1 Perkinsus marinus ATCC 50983 | reverse complement strand
ATTGGTGCGGATGTAGCGTATGACTCATCATTGGTGGAATAGTCGTATAGACAAATGTTGCGGTCTAAGGTTAAACAAAGACAATAAGGTATGTCACCACGCGGTCTTTATTGTAGTGCGATGTGGCGAAGGCGTGGTATGACACAATTTTTGTCTCCGGATTAGGTCGTCAAATGTTAGCAGATGCCATACCGGTGACAGAGGTTCTGGACGTCACATCCACAATCGAGTCATGAATGTCACACATCCCCCCAGTCAGGCTATGATCAGATGGGGTGCCGAGTTCGGCTTGGGCCGCCTCTGGAAGAGGAGAGGCGAGATGAGTTGTTGAACATTTGCATTGATAGACCTGCTGATACTCCAGACGAGGGAGGAGGAGGACAGGAAGGTAACTGCCTGCCTTCCAGAAATTGTGCTCAAAACTGTACATCCGATGTATGTTAACACAGATACAAATTAAGGGTTAATACAGGTCGTAGACATCCCTTTTTCGAGACATTCAGGAAGGCAGTAATCTACCTCGATCTTGGCTACGATGTTTATGCTCAGACTGACATCTTTCGAGTAATCCAACTACAGCTACATGGATATATGCATGGCAGTAGCTGTCGTTATGCTGCCAAGGTTAGACGAGAGCGACTTCGTCTAGTCTGATGGTACTCCACTAGATTCTCTATTACCTATCACACGTTAGAGCTAGGGCATACGCGGAAGAGCACGACCATCCAGCTTCATGTCCTGGTATCCATAGCTATCTGCAACCCATTAGCCCATTAGCTCATGCACTGGGACAGACAATGTCATCCTCCTCATCGCACCCGCTGCATAGACCTGTGTACTACGTAAAACTCCGCATCATCAGGGTATATCCCCTCGTGTAGAGTGGCATCAAACCCACCGGGTGCGAGTTATGCGTAGATTCGTTTTGCCGGGTAGAGTGATGTGACCGATCGGCATGTAAACGATACTCTGTTGGGTTGAACCAATTGATGATAATGAGTGTTGTGGATCGGTGCTGGAGTCAGCTCCAGATCATGGGTTCTCATATCATGCTATCGACTGTAACCATGCTCACAACGATTTCTTCGGTGATCGATGTATTAAGCTCCTCCAGGTAATATATGCAATAAACACATACAAGTAGTTTATGGGCTACTTGTAATGGTTTAATATCGCCGTTCAGTAGCTGTTCTGGTGTGTTCGGATTTGCATTGCAGTTGTAGAGTGAAGCGCCCGACGGTCACTACTAACTCAACACCCCTGCTTTTACTATACAAATAGTATTGCTATCCGAGATGATACTACTTACCCGACCAACACGATTCATTAGTCCCGTTTACTCCTCCTCCTCCTCCTTTTTAACATACTATCCTTGGCATACTGATAGACCTCATCATCATTCAATATGCCAGCTTCTACCAACTTATTCAAGCGGACCTTATCCTTATAGTCACCATCAAGTAGAGGAATACCAATCTTCTCACCCATCAATCCACGTACTCTCTCAGCGAACTCACGAGGGCTCTCTCCATCTCTACAAGCTACTGGTGCCATAACGTGTACACGCATTGTA
>NW_003200976.1:2442-3865 GCF_000006405.1 Perkinsus marinus ATCC 50983 | reverse complement strand
TCTAGGGTATTAATATGTGAATAAATTTCAGCATATATGAACGATGGAAGAAATTGATGGATTAATTAATAGGGATGGAATGAATGCCAGTGGAATATGCCTCCGCATATTGTGATCCGATAGCATGCGTAATATAATAACAAGTTATTGCTAGATCTTCATATTAGAGGAGGATAACAGTGTGGATGTATACGGTGAGTATAATTCCAGTGTCGAGGTCTGATGGCCCTCCTTGCTCCCCAAAGTTGTGATTAATTGGAGATTCATCATCCTCACCGGATCATAAATACACTTGTGGTTATGAGTGATACGATTCTGTCACAGATTCTGGACTGTAATCGTCTTGATCGTCGAGCTAAGGAGTACCTCTGGATGTTGAAAACACGCGTTGGTAAATATCACAGCCTGGCTCGTCAACTAGCAGCAGCAGACGCGGATGGCGATGGGCTTCTCACAGTGGAGGAGCTTGTGGGGGTAAAGGGGAGCTGAGCTACAGCCGTGTCTTTGTATTCACGGCAGGTCCTTCCTACTAGACCGAAACCGATACGATCAGCCATAGAGAATCTGTGTGATATGGTCAGCAAAGCTGGAAGTGAGTGCTCGCCTTGTGCCATGGGGTTTCAATTCGAATAGTTTTGAGTGGTTGTAGTGGAGTCTAGCGGAGCGATGCGCACATAGGTGTTCGATCGATATTAGCTGTCGCTCCGCTAGATTCCACTACAGTGGGTGATCGAAGGTTGAGGAATGTTTTGTCCGTCTTGGGTGAATATATCATAGTAGTGGAAACTCGATGACACAATTTGCTTTTGTGATTTGTGCCAGAACACATAATAGGTTGCGAATAGGTTCGAGATAGGTCTCGACTGCTTCCCAACTGTGATTTATGTGTCGTTTTACCTCCTGTTACTGTTGATGTGATGTTGCCTTTGATCGTCTCTTCAGCAACGTAGAATCACTGTGACTCGTACGGCTCGGCTGTATTGTCAGTGCCTGGGCAATCCTCTGAGGGTGTTCAACCATTTTTAGCTTGCAGTTGATGGTTTCGAGATGGTATATTATGAGTGTTGGTAGCAGGCACCAGTCCGGGGCTGTGTGATGAGAAGGGGGAACCTTTGGTGGCTTGGGTTGACTTATTCTTATTGGCGGATCAAGTCGGGAAGCCCTCTATAGATCCGGAGAGATTTGTAAGGATAGTGACAGAATCGATCAATCGATTGTTGTTTTGTTAGGCACGTTTGCAGAATTGGTTGGTTTGGCGCGCGAGGAAAAAACATTTCAAAATGTCGGAGGTCCTGCAGGCCTTCCAAAAGCGTATGGTTGTTGCCCAGTAGCTCAGAGATGACTCGGCAGGTGCACCTGACGATACGGAACTGCTTGTATTTCTCACGGGTGAGCTCGGTCTCAGCAGAGACGATGCGTGGTT
>NW_003200976.1:0-2342 GCF_000006405.1 Perkinsus marinus ATCC 50983 | reverse complement strand
TGCATTTCGAGATATACTCCTACTACCTTGACAAGTCGCTCAACAACAGCTGGGATTGCAGAGTTCAAGTCCTTGATGGTATCGCCGTCGATGTGTTGCTGCGCATAACTACCACAACAACACGCTCGCCTATTAGTTCCGCGTAACTGAGCTTACATGTGGAATGTCTCATTCTCCAATCTCGGGAGGTACTTGGTCAGTTCGTGCAGCAGTTTATCTAACTGACACCACCCACCAGTGTTGGAGGAATATATGTTCGCTTTCCGCAGCTGCTTAGCTCAAAGGTTTCCTCACTTATTAAAGAGGATGACATTCTAATCCGGGTAGAGGTGTACAGAAATCAACAAGAAACTTTCA
The DNA here is from genome assembly GCF_000006405.1 of Perkinsus marinus ATCC 50983. Lineage (NCBI taxonomy): Eukaryota > Perkinsozoa > Perkinsida > Perkinsidae > Perkinsus > Perkinsus marinus. Next base: position 1,985 of record NW_003200976.1, on the reverse strand, counting down.
AAATTTCTATATAATCAGAATTTTCAGAATCGTCACCAACACATGTAGTTGACCATGTACATATTTTCCCACACCGCCACCCACGATGATACATACTTGACCATCCGCAAATACGCATCCCTCTGCGTAAAATACGCTTTTCAAATTCATCCCGTCGTGATCGAGTCAACGGCTGTTGATCGGAATCCCATCCTTCTTACTACCTCAGACCCATCGTACCATTCGTAGTTATGAACTAATAAATTATCGAGAGTGTGAAGGAGGGTCATCGAACTAGGGAAATGCAATAGTCACTTCACAGTTAGTTTGAGGCATCTCAGGAGCTGAACTGAACTTAGTTCAGGAAGTCGAGAAATCTTGCAAAGTCTTGCTCTCTTGAGTTTCCTTAGCGCGACTTTGCGGCGTGTTTCCATAAATCGTGTATTTCCTTTCACATGTACCCTTCTGGTCGTACCGCACCCACTTCAGAGTCCTTGACTCTGTACGACTACTCCGTATATGAGAGGAACGGTAGCTTACTGCCCGCGGGGATGCCAACGATTGTGGACAACCAGCGAACCCCTATCGTAAGCCCTCTCCCTCCTAGGCGTCTCTGCCGCATAGTGTCGCTCAGGGCCTCAATCCGGCTACGCGGAACAAGATACTTTCCGAGTCGTCGTCGACCTATGGCCACGATACGCCTTACAGTAGAGTAATTACAGAGGAATCGGTAAGTATTAAAACGTCCGGGACTCATCCCCCTAAGGGAATCTCCCGTGTAGGTCCGTTCTTTATACGGTAGTAATTTCCGCTTCGACGAGGGAGGTACGGCCTCACTAGAAACTCCATCGAGACCCCCACGGTCTGCCACCAGTGAGCTCATCTATTGCCATATGGAGTGTATCATAGTCGTCTTCCTCAGCTGCTCGTCGTCATGACCATACATCGAGTGTCTTTAGTAGTGATACACCCTACGCCCGAGATGAGGAAGATAACAAACGGTTGCTCCGGGAAAAGAGTAGAGGTAGTGACCGTCGTGGTTGATGGGTATATATCATAAGTCTAGAGTCGTTATTAGTTTCGCCTCTGCTAATGTCGCTTTCGGGAGGCACAGTTCAAACCCTCGGAATTCGACAAGTCGGTTTTAATTCCATCCAGGGGCCTATATAGCTTTGGTAGATAACGATCTTCAGGAATTGATAACAATGGGGAAAATGATGTTCCTAATGTGATGATGACATCTATATGGGAAACTGATTGAAGAATGTGGTCCTGGCCATACGTGGAAAATTCAAAATGAGTTCTCCCCGGGAATATTATAGGTTTGTGGATGATTCAGCGGTAGTTCAAGCAATCGTGGCCGACTAGGAGCCGTTTAATGAAGTGCGCTAATCACATAGGCATACCCTGCACAATACTCGTTGAATTACCCTAGACAGATTCGTGCACTAGAGAGAGCCCGGCAGATGTATGTGCAGTTGGTTACCTCAGACGCCCCCCGATGCTCGGTGCAAACCCCATGGGCTGATCACAACAGCGATCCTCCTGCAGCAGAGGGCGATGACAGGCGGCCAAGATATGCCAGCGAAAAGGATATGCACAGACTCTTACGGTAGTAGTAGTAGTAGTAGTAGTAGTAGTAGTAGTAGTAGTAGTAGTAGTAGTAGTAGTAGTAGTAGTAGTAGTAGTAGTAGAAGTAGTAGTAGTAGTAGTAGTAGTAGTAGTTAACCTCTAGGGTGCTGCCGATACAGGGGACGACTATCTCTTATAAGAGCTTCGTAGTACTTGTTGACTTTTTATGCTGCAGCTTTTTGTGCTCATCATGGTGAATGTGATGTAAAGCGATTGACATAATTATCCTCGTTTGTGTGTATCGCGTACTTCCACCACATCCTAGAGTGATATCACTAAGTCAGGTACCGGTATGTGGTACAAAGTCAGCTGGATTGGAGCCAACACCCACCTTGATTCGACATGTTCTTGTTGTCCTCGGAAACATCCTGCTG
>NW_003204683.1:0-1131 GCF_000006405.1 Perkinsus marinus ATCC 50983 | reverse complement strand
TGTAGTTCTCCCCGTCTGGTGAGGCTACAGGGACTTCCGTGGACGGTGATGAGGTGGGCCAGTCGGATGGACGGAATCCACTGTGGATGGAATCCGCCTGCATGCCAGCATCATCCTCAGGCTGTCAGCCGTGGGCTCTTACTAGACTCTCGAGATCGGCCAAGAACTCCGCGCTGAGTGACGAATACAATCCGCTCGATTTCGCCGCGCTCGCTCTTGGCATGGGAGAGGCATCCGAGGCCGAGCCACCCGGGAGGCTGTCAGTTGAGATACGGAGTAGAGAGATCTGATCATCATGCAGCATCGACAGCATCAAAATGTCATGGGCACCTCAGTGGAAGTCGTGACGATGTTCGCGGGTCTGCTAGAGCTGACACTGAGCTCGGCTGGTAGACTACAATGGGAAAGGCATCAGTGATGATGCCCATCGAGGCCCCTCCTCACCAGATGTCCACAGCAAAGCCAGAGGCTTCGCTTTCCCGACGTTCCCATCCAGCACAGAGGATTTGGTAACACTTCTTAGTATCGTCCATCCATTGACGGAAGGCCTCGGAGCTCTTGGGCTCGGGGCACCGCTCCTGAGGACCCCAAGTGCAGTGATGGTGCCCCCATTAGAGTACCCGCCACGCCCTGACGAACTCGCTCCAATGTCGACTCTGGCTGTTCCAGCTGTATCGCTGTTCTTGCTCTAGGAAGAGCTTATGCTTTACCTTGCACAACAGCTGCCTACATCCCCCCTATTGTGGAGTACTACCTTGTCGTTCTCTGGTATGGGCGAGAGTGGCGTTAGTAGTGGACCGTTGGCATCAATAAGAACATCGTCGACCATCATAATCCATTGGAGACAAACTCTGAATGCTATTCATACAGGGCCCCTCTTGCTGATCCGATGAGCTGCATTACAAATTGCTGTCTGAGACCCAATCGTGGATGCATAGGAAACAAAGAGAGTCTGTTTTCATGACAAACACCATCATGCTCCATGGGATGATCTATTACCGTCTACTACAACCTGCCGAATCAAGCGAAGTCTGAATTTTTGACTCCATGGTAACTCCTTCCAAAGTCTGCCATCCCGCCTCAGGATCATCGTCAGTTTCCTCGTTACCTCGAGGTCCTCGTCCACTTCAA
>NW_003203903.1:0-3204 GCF_000006405.1 Perkinsus marinus ATCC 50983 | reverse complement strand
ACTCGAGCAGTTCCGACTCTGCCAGTATAAGATCAGAGAGTAAGTTCACTAAGGGAACGTTTGCATTAACCATGATTGTTTTTTATTCAGATGATGATCCCGTTGTCTCTGATGGCGACGCGTACTCTGATTCGAGCAACTTCTCCTCCGATGGTTTTCCCGATAGCTCCACTGGTAATCGATGCAACGACTGCCAACTTGCCGAATCGATGTCGTAGTTTTGTTGCGGCTCGGATGGTGTCATTGCAGACACGTCGGATGACGAAGCATCTGAGATCCATGAAACTAGCCTTTCGAGCTCGTCTTCTAGTTCATGTGAGAGCGATGGTTTGTATACTCGTCCTCATCAATCAATGCAATGGCAGGATGCACTGATTGGCGGCGAAAATTGCGATGACTCTGATGGTGATAGGCTATATGAGAGCTGAAAGTTGCAGCCTGCCTCCTTTTCGATCAGATACTTCCAATACTTCCAATACTTCCAATATACATATAGCCAACATGGCCAGCGATCTGTCTGATGCCGAGAGCGCTCTGCAATAGATAGTCTTCGAGATTCAGGACAATAAACATGAACACACATTACTCTTCTTTATGAACATCATATTACACTGTTTCATGACGTGGACTATGACACTTGCGTGATCGTGTTGCCAGTGAGCTAATGTTAGTAACATCATGTTATTAATTCTCACGCAAAAAATGTGTAAATCTCAGATCAAAAATTACGTTCAGAAATCACTCATCAGTATTACTTGAAAGTAGAATACTAAACTAAGCATCACGTACCTGTTGCATAGCATAGCGCATTTGCCCGCAATACCATTGTTTGCTTAGCATTGTATAGATTGCATAGATTTAGTTTTTTTATGATGGATTAGTACATGTTGCATGGAATAGTTATGTTTTGCGCGTTTACCCAGGGTATTCAGAAGTTCTGAATCAGAACATAACGAAGTTTCATTCATACAGTTGATGGCTGCCTCATTAGGATCGCACTCAATGTGGTTCAATGGTCCACAGTTCGAATGGTAGGTCACCGCGCAACGTTCACCGCGATGACCGAGATACGATAAACGAAAATACCACTCCGCGCCACACCGCCACCAAATACCGTGTTTTCGGCGAAAAATTTTCACCGGTTACCATCCCACGAAGCGAAACACACGTAGATACCACTCAGAGTGGTATTTAAGCGGGGTCCACTCCTATTCAGCACGATTATCTCCGTGCCACGGATACCATGGAATTCTTCTCGACTAGGACAAAGCTTGATGAATCATCAATGATGATTAAAATGCCCAACAACGGGTGGGTTCGTTCCCGTTGAGTGAGAACTCCTCACTCGCATATCTCAACCACGATTTTGAAACGTTGAGACACTTCCGCAACGAAATATGCGGGCCGCATGTACACTGTATATTGTACTGTGACCCTTCACCTTCCAGCATTGTCTGTACATGCAAAATTTACATTGCGAACCGTTGCACCACTCCTCAGTTTGCCGCAACCCGAGTGACCTAGCTCGAGGGTAGTATTCCCATATCCTAGACTTAAATGCTTCGGTGACTGGAGAAACATGAGCTTTAGAAGCTCAGCTTTTCGTATCTAGTTTCTGGCAGAGACTTCTTGCCGTATTTGCCCTTTTGTGTCTTACCGTCTTGGGCAGAGTAACAGCATTCGTGGCATGACAAAACTCTCCGTTGAAAAATGTCGCATCTGGCGATATTGCGCCGCGATAGCCATGGCCGTGTGTTTACCACGGTACGTGCTTGCCGCGGTCACTGTCGAGATATCCCGATTTTTACGAAATGGTAATCATTTCGCGGCAGCGTATCGCGGTTAACATACCGCGGGTGTATCTCCATTGTATTGAATGAGTAAACTACATAGATCACGATCAGTGTTGCCATATCATTATGATATTATCATCACTGAAGGGGCGTTAGTCAATTACCGCAGGAACGGATTCATCGATAGAGACCTGGCTGCTAACCCGGCACCGTGCTCCTGATTACAGCGTAATATCAGATACCATCTCAAACGAGAACTAGAAGCAACGAGCTATAGATATTAAATTTTCATTTTGACATGTAGTTGTTCCCTCAGAAACTTTCCTGGGATCCTGTGCCGCATGGAGTACCCGGTCTCATTGATATTGTGGAGTTTATCTTCAGTGGTAATACTCGACAACGCCAAGTCGACGTTTCGAGTGTATTAATGCCACAGTGAACTGGTTCGAATCGAAAGATAGAATAACGAAACGATTTGTCCCATCGATTTATCGCTGCACAAAGACTTCGTATGCTAAAAGTCACAAATGAACTACATAAAGATACAGGGACAATGAGCCCTTACCAAGAACACACCAAAGGTCCTTGTATGGCCAAACGAAACCGATTTACACCGCGACGATATAGTTCTTAGTAGCTGCAGTCCAGCTGCTGGTCTTACCATTGGCCAGTGGTAAGTCCAGTATTGGCAATACTCTGGCGAAATAATGTTTATCTTATTAAACCCGAGTTTGTTGTCGATGAGCTTGATCGAGCAATCTTGGCTCAAGTTGCGATGATGCGTTCATAGCCTAGCGATCGAGAGTAATACCTTACGTGAGGGAAGGTTATGGTGTCGGCGGAGATAAGTCGTCGTGATTAATTAACAAACAAGTTGTGCGGCACAAAGCACAACTTTCTTGAATGGCTCGCGGGCATGATTCGAGCTCTTGTTAGTGTCGATCCTTATGGAGCATAATTTGTGGTGGCGGCGTTTTTGAAACGTCGCTTCATCCCTCGCCGTTCATCGGCACATTAAATCTGAATGCATCCGATGGAACGATGATCGTTCCTTCTCCGGCATGTAATCACTATTAGTGATTCACTAACATCCGGATGTTAGTGGATCACTAATAGTACGCACGCAGATTCCGCGTCCCAAAGTACACGTTTTCGCCTTTCTCCGTCCACGCAAAACCCCCCAGTCGAACAGAGTTTCATGACAGAGAGCCGACGAGCTAAACAGATATCGACGAGTTGGTTTTTTTATGAGCGGAAACTGGTGTGGAAGACTCAGTCCGACAAGCGCTTCCTACATAGCCATCAGACTGTCTTAGACCAGCGTAGTTGACTGCATTCATGTTCCTACTGCAAGCTGTCGTAGTAACGTCCAAACCGACACTGACCTAGTTACCAATGTGGCACACTGAGT
>NW_003203481.1:0-1063 GCF_000006405.1 Perkinsus marinus ATCC 50983 | reverse complement strand
CAAGGCCTTATCCAGCGGCTTCACCTCGTGTATCAGAGTCTGATCGATCGAGTATAACTGTGCTATAGTCTATCATATCTGAGATATCTCAGTTCTCTTCTTTGTTTATTTATCTTCGTTCGGTTCGGTTAGGAGATCGGTTCTATCGACGTTCGGCTTAACCCTACACGAAGCTTGTGGAGTGTAGAGTGGTGCAAAAACAGGACCGTGACGCGCTCGCCCGCGAAGCTAGTTACTCTGAACCTGTGTATATCGTGCGACGTTGTTGCTGCTGGTCCTAAGTGTTAGTGTGAGGATTGTTGATAACTTACTTTATCATCTATCAGTTGTTGGTGAGCGTGCTGGCTCCTTTTGCCCACCCTCTGCCACCCGGTAGTTTCTGGTTGTCTGCATCTTGACGTGCGATCCTCAACTGTGTGAGGATGGCCGTCCGATGGCCACAGATGAAGTCGGCAGGGCGGGACGAGTTGAGTTAACGAGTTTTGGGTGGGAAGCTGCGATCGGGCCTGTATTTGCAGTATCGATCGACAGTAACTAAATACCCTACAACTGGCTAGTGCCACTACCGTATCACTAAGTTAGCTGGTATACTACAAGAGCTGGAGTCGAGTTGGCTTATCTACTTACAGCAGTGAGATATCGATGTTGGTACACGATGTAGGTTTAGGAATGCGTTGCAAAAGAGTAGAATTGGAGTGTTGAGAGGCGTTTAGACTTGATAAATCGGAAGCAACGCAATTTGTGGAAGATATTTGAAAATGTGAGATTTTGACGCACGATTATAGCCGAGTAGCATAAAAGTATTAATAGATAAAAATCCACCTAGCTTAGAAGTATTTAATATTGCAGTTTCACCCACTTAACGTGAAGTGGTGTAGAACTTCATGTAAGCCATAGAACGTATATGTTTCCGCAGCCGATAATACATTTGCTCTCCACGAATTGTGAAATATCTTTTTCATTAGTGTTTCTCATATCACCAGGTGATATCTAAAATGTCACACTCATTATTACTAGTAGTAGATATTACGTTAATCAGCTGCTTTGTAAATAGATAATCTAT
>NW_003216947.1:0-3341 GCF_000006405.1 Perkinsus marinus ATCC 50983 | reverse complement strand
CAAAATTACGAGGGGTGGACACTTTCTCGGCACCATCCTGTATCGCTAGGTTCCAGGGGCCGAGTTTCATTTATAAATTATGAAACATAATGGGCTTCTCAGAGAGTGGTCGATTTGAAATATCCAAATTGAAAGAATCAGTAGGATGTTACGTAGATCCAGTTACTGAACAGAACAAGACAAACTGTAAGAAGCTGAGGACTTGTATCAAAATATATCAAAAAAACCCGTAAGCTATATGCGGCATGGAAGGTATGCTCAACTATAGAGCATAATCAAACTTCAACATATGATCTGATCTTAGACTCGGCAGGACAATACTCATAGATAACGGGAACTGTGGTGTGGTTAGATTAGAACGATGTCTTGAAGATAATAAGTCAAACTTCAGAACTGGTTCCGCTCTTAAACGACCATATCTCTGCACTCGTGACACTTACATCCACAGCAAACCTGGAATGTGCATTTACAGCTAGAAGGACATTTGTCACAGAAGTCCCCGCAGAAATGCACGTTCGACAGACTGCGAGCGTGAGTTTGGCCATACGTAGGACGGAAGAATGAGGCGATGCAGACGACGCCGACCAGGATGAAGCTATTGAACAGCATGTGGGAAATAATACGCTGAAGATAAGCAGAAGATTGGATATCCGGATGAGAGCTCTCATTGAGAGCATGCTTGGGAAACATAGAGTACCGCAATTGAAAGGAAAAACACTTGCATGATTCGGGATGTGTACGCTAATACACGGCCTGACGTGAACTTCACGTCATGAAGCTAGCGTTCCAGTTTGTGGACGGATCTACTCGAAGTCGTGATCGACATGGTTGGCAGAGGTGCCAACGGTAATCCTCAAAAGAACCCCTCGAAAGACTCTGAATGCAATCGATCGTTTGATGCATGCACACGTTAGCTACGGATAAGACTCTCGCGCCCGTCTTATACTGTTTATTCCGCACAGGCAGGGCCGCACAGGCAGGGCCGCACAATCAGGGCCGCACAGGCGGACAACAACAAAAAGGTAGCTGACGATGGCCGAACGGAGTCGATTTACATATAGCGAGCAATCGATACAATGCAGCTAACAGACTGGCCAACAGGAGTGGGCGATGCAGCTGGCATCGTACTCGTTGACTGTCTTAGAGACGTGGTCTGACGAAGCCTTTCCTCTCGGGATATGACTCGAGCCTCATCTCCATCCATTACTGAATCGCAGTACTACTGCGATTCATTTGCCAAATAGGTGAGTTGCCTGGCGGCAGTAGCATTCTCCCCAAATTGGGCCGTCGTAAGCTCTAAATGCCACCTTCCCTGTGTCACGGCGCCCTCTCTCAGTTGACACTTTTACCTGCCGGCCTTTTCAATAGCATACAGTGCATTCAACGCATGCAAGCATCTACTGCTGGGTACCTGTTAAGGGCCGTATGAAGTGTTTGGTCGTCGTCGCCGTCTTTGACAAAGACTCTTTGCAGGTATAACCCTACACGTATCTGTACCCTTTTATATCAGTGAGGACACTGTCCTCAGTGCTGCTGCTGCTGTTGTTTTGTGCTAGGGCTACACCGATTAGATAGGGTGCAGCGAAAGTCTCGAAGAAAAGTGTCTCGTAGACTAGTGTGAGACTCTACTTCTTCAGTGCATGCTACCTCGCTACAGCATCGTCTGAGTAGTGGTTTTGTGTTGTTGGACCGGTGATACTGTATATGTATCTTCAATGTGGTTCCATCGTCTTCAATATATTCCAGCGACCTCTAGCGGATAAAACAGATCTGTACGTGACTTTGATTATACGTGGTACCGCCGGATCCAGCCAATGGCACTTTCAGTATTCAGAGTCGAGGCTTGACCTACCACGTCGATGTACTCCAGTAAAGAAGCAGTATCATCCACTACCTCAATACAGCCCTCTTCGCAAGGGTCCATTAGATAATACTCCTTGACGTGAGGTCTCCACGGTGAGGATATCGCTCTATTATTACGAAGTAATCGTTCAATGGAAGGCCGAGCCCCAAAAAGTAGTACTGCCAAAGCACGGGAAGACTTGTGTAGTATTCGTAGTGGCAGATACCTTGACGGGCTTGGGTGGAGTATTTTCGAGCCGTAGTTGTCTCCCAAGGCGAACAATCAATAATAGCTATAACCATTTCGTTCGAGGTCCCATTACGGACTTCTTCGTGTGACGATCGTTACAGGGCGATACTATTATCCCAGACTCATGGGTAGGGACAAGGACTATCCCCTCGCTCTAGTCCAGCAGCAGTTAGGTATTCAATTATTAGAATTTTAATCACTACTAGGCAGTTTGACGAATTGAGGAAGAGGAACTTATCCATCCATATTGGTGCTGAGAATGGCGAGAGAGGGTCTTATGGATGTTGGGATCATGAGCCAGCTCCAAACCAGTTGAATGGCAGAATTGTCCATCAACTCCCCGCAGTCCCAGTGAACTACAACAATGTCTGCCGCTAAGTCAATCACATAACGCTTTAAAGCATGTAAGAAGGAGACATTTACACTACAACCATCATCGCGTGACGAGCCTCTATTATACGTGTCATGTCCTCATACAACTGCTCCATGTCACTCGAGGAGACTATCATATTGCTCAAACACCTGTTACTGGCAATAAGCAGGTACTTGGGGTAATCAGTAGGGAAACCGAAAAAGGTGCGGCATGGGAATCGACGGTTGGCCTCTAGAGCGTCATGACCACAAACAGTCTGCACCTGTAACAGGGTATTTAGTGTAATAAGAAGGTAATACATACTAGCCTTACCATCATGATATCTGTTATATCGTCTAGCATCGCTATATAATCAACAAGGGGAGTGGCGAGTATGATACGGTCAGATAATCGTACAAGGCGTATGGGTACGAAAAATCCCAAGACCACAAATATAGCGAACAGTATGGCGATGAAGGATATCAGTTGCCAAGACCATCCCTCGGTATCCCTTATCATGCCCGTCCATATGCCTGCTGTAGACCCAATGCAGATTAAAAGAATGTACATCCAGAAGGATACCCCGTACCGTATCTACATAGTACTTATTGAATTTACCATAAAGTCCAATATTACCCTGTAGACCTTCGGGGTACATGCTATCCCAGGCAGGACCACTCCACCTTCGACTACCACCGCTGAGGACTGCGGACCATGATCATCATAGCTGTTCCCTACAGGTCTGCCAATCACCACAGTTGAGGACCTCATTCGCCCATGAAGTGGTACTGATCATGGTAGGACCCTATCCTAAACGCAACATCAATCCTTGCACGAAGCAATTGTGGAAGAGTGTTGTTGGTAAGGGCAGCTATGTACAATGAATATTGAGTAGTC
>NW_003212937.1:0-1042 GCF_000006405.1 Perkinsus marinus ATCC 50983 | reverse complement strand
CTTAAACGCGTACTGAGATCGCGAACTGCTACTATATCTCTCCCATGGTAGGCCGCATTCTATCTCGGTTGATAACTCCAACTGGTAAGGTTCTCATCGCATACTACAGCTAGCTCGGCACAAGCTGCACAACTTTTTCGTGACATCGAAGTTCCTGCTTGCAAGTACATTTTGAAACCTCATGCAGCGGCTCGTGAATTTGGGCTGTTGGTTCATCTCCGCAACGCGTTCTGAGGTACCGGGCGGTCATTCATCATTCCTGCAAGGAGTTCTACTCTAGGTGAATAGCTCTTTTCTATGCACGGACAACGCTTTATTGACGTTGTTTTCCCCCTGAACTGGCACGGTTGGGCCAATCGCATGGAATGGTACGAAAACACCGACCCTGTTTAGTAAAAACTTTTCGATAAGACTGATCTATGCAGTCGATAAGCTACACCTCTCAGTTTGATAACCATCTCGGGTGTATTGTGATGAGTAGCAGCTCCTTGTTTCGATCAAGGGACCTTTGGGTTATGAGCCCAACACGCCATCCACTGCGCCAAGCTGCTCATGCGTACAAAGTTTGTACTACAAACTCCTGTATCGCCCTGACGTGCTGAGCATAACTATTCCACGATAGCCTAAAGACCCTTCCCTCGTTGATACAAACTGCACCGCCCGGGAATCGAACCCGGACCATCTGCTTGGAAGGCAGATATCCTAACCATTAGACTAGCGGTGCATATCACTTATGTAGTGATTGAGTATTCCTGCGATACTTGTAGAGGGACATCTGAATCCCTTCTCGGACGTACCGTCGTCAACCATCCCGCGGCCAAGAGTCTGATTAGGCCTTAAACGCGTACCTGAGATCGCGAACTGCTACTATATCTCTCGCATGGTAGGCAGCATTCCATCTCGATTGATAACTCCAACTGGTAAGGTTCTCATCGCATACTACAGCTAGCTCGGCACAAGCTGCACAACTTTTTCGTGACATCGCAGTTCCTGCTTGCAAGCACATGTTGAAACCGCATGCGGCGGCTCGTGAATTTGGGCT
>NW_003204959.1:0-2151 GCF_000006405.1 Perkinsus marinus ATCC 50983 | reverse complement strand
CTACGATGATACGTCTACTTCTACTACGGCGATTGATATCACCATCAAGCGTAATTGGGCTGAAAAATGGGTACTTGGAAACTTGACTAGTTCTTCGGTCGACTCTGTTTTGTTGTTTTTAGGTCGACTATGTTGATTCCTCTAAGTGGCTGTCAGTATTCTTTTGTGAAGCGCAAACCATAAAACCGGCTATTCCCAATAAGGAGGAAAGCAGAGGTCTCAAGGGATTCTGGAAAGAGGTAATAATGCGGTGGAGTTACTCTTGGAAGAGAATATTTTTTCTTTTAGTTTGTTTGGTTCATAAGTGCGGTCATCCGAGGCATGGCTCAGCTGACTTGGAACGACAACATATGTAATAGTGGCATGCCGTTTTTGGGCCTACTTTGAATCTTTTAGGGACGGGCCTTGGTATCTTGGCGGGTGCCTGTGTTGGTAACTGGTGCGTTGGTATATGTGCATTTATTGGATGTAAGTTAACAGGGAGGGCGGTATCTTAGGTTCTCCTAAGGTGGATACAGATTAGGTCCGATTAGTGTTGGAGGAATATATTCGCTTTCCTCAGCTGAGCTTAGGAGTTTTCTCACTATATAAAAGTTTACATGAAAATTTTTGCAGAAATTCTCAATAGTTTCCCGAAATTTTTCTCAGAATTTTTGTTTTTCAGGTTGTTATACAACCGGTTTTCCTCTACTATTCGGACCACCTGAGTTGAAGCCTCTGGTGGGCTCCGGAATATACGGTTTGAATGGTACCCTTCTAGGCATGGCTATGGGCTGTTTCGATGCCAGGGCGTCTCAAGCGAGAGCATGTACGCATGGGGGGGTATATGAATTCGGAGTAGATTTTTCCTTTTCAGTTGACGATGTGATGCGAAGTTGCTGTCGACTTTTTCTGCCACTTAGTTTTATGGCGGTTTTCTGCGCTGTTGTTACTCAGTGGTTGAATACCAAATGGACCGCCAAAACTGGTATTCCAGCATGCTCCTGGCCGTAGGAAGTATATTATTATTATGGTTGTCATTTCCTTGCACGCAGGTACAACATTTCCATGTGGACCTGGATCGCATGCGCAACTCTTACTACTAACTTCCGTAAGTGACGGTATATGTGAATTTGGTGAAATTTATGGTTTTTTTATCAGAAACTATTTATACAGCTAACCCAGTGTCGGCACCGCAATATGGACAAGTCACGGCTGAGTGGTTTTTCCGCAGCTGGATGACGGGAATTTCTCAAATGATGTTCAGTATAACGTTTTTTTCTCTTTTTTGTGCATATTTTTTACCCCAGGTTTGAACATGTGGTCTGGTTTTTGTCTGTTGGTGGGCGCATTCATTGGCTCTCCTTCGTCGTGTTTCCTCACCATATGGGGTTCCCTTATAGGAGTTGTTACTGGAGTGCTCCTAGGGATGCCCTTCAACTCGATAATTGGGCTTGGAGTGGTAATAAAATATGGCTAATTAAAATGATGATGTTGTTGTTGATCAGATTGGTTTCAATCCGATCATTTACGCGACGGGAATGGGCGGCCAATTTGTGGCGCCAAGTTTGGTTGGCTTCATCTGGATGACCTTCGGTTGTGTATTGTGCGGAATTCTCGCGCAGTTGGCGACTAATCTTGCTGTAAGAAGTGGAGGGCGTGGGAATCGAACCTGGGTGCATCGGTGGTGATCAGGTTCTCCCATGGGGAGGCGGATCGTATTCGGTGCCATTTACAATGATGGTGACGTTTATGTTTGGTCTGTTCCAGGAGGATGTGGTGGCTAGGGTAAGTGGACCTGTTTTGAATCTTGCTGAGAGGAACCTAAGATATTTTTCAGGTTCCATTGATGCCAGCTCGGTTATGGAAAAATATAGAACGCGTGTGGGGAGCTAAAAGCCGAGCTGATCAGGCGTGTGGAATTCTTATGAGGATCTTGACTACTGGTGGTGAGAGGCAGTCGTATGTCAAGGATGAACAGCAACCGGAAGCGCCGTCAACAGCTGAGGATGTGAGTTGTCGAGGGAGTGGTATGGCGAATGTGTTGTTGTCGTCGTCAGAGTTTAACGGTGACGTCACCAAGTATGGAGTTTTCTGCTACTACTACTAGTATTCAGAGTAACTCGAGTAGTCTTAATACGACAGCTAACAACACTGGCAGCAAGGAGGCTC
>NW_003216997.1:0-1737 GCF_000006405.1 Perkinsus marinus ATCC 50983 | reverse complement strand
CGGATTCACATATGGTATCGTGTGTAAATCAATGTAGGAGGTAACTATATGCTTCCCATGCCCTGAATGATTGAGACTGAGTCATAGGATCATCCTCTCGTGGGGTCATCTCCTCATCATCAGGAGACCGGTCGGATCGGCGCTCCTCCCGCTCGCGGTACCGACAGTACCAACTCGAGGTGTAGGTGGTTCGCTGATTCGACGGCAATGATCAACAGTTGAGAGTTCCTGACCACCTCGTGCAGGAATCCCTAGCCAAGATTAACGGCGAGGATTACACGGATCAGCTGAATACTCCAAGCGGCCTAGCTCCTGACGAGGAACAGGGAGCTGTTTTTTCCGCTGGTGCGAGTCCCAATGCTGCAGGTCTAGCGGTATTCTTCAGGGCTACACTGTAGCATCCCGATTCTCACACATGATTCTTAACATTCGAGTTTATTGGGATGCATGTCGACTGATATCAACTTGATATCAGCTAATATTATCAAGTTACAATACAGCTAGCAGATCTCTCAATAACACATGAAGTTCCGCGCTTGGAAGTCAACTCAACGAGCATCCCATACCCTTAAGGTTGGCCATTCGTGGATCAACCTGAACCGTTCAGGACGTACGGCGAAACACCCCATAGCGCTGACTAACATTCCGCGCATACATTGATGCATTAATGTGGTGGGGTGAGCTGCAACCTTCCGGGAGAGCTATGAGAATGGTGGTGCACACCGATGCCGTAACAACAAAGTTGTTACAACATTGCCATCAGCTTGATCACGGAGCCCTGAGGCCCTCAGGCTGAGGGTTTATCCGGGGGTAAAAGGTGTGTTAACCTCATAACCTAAAGTACCTTGCTTAGTATCTGGTTATGTCATGATGGGCGCTCCGTAGCTCATTGAGATCGAAATGATTCCATAACTCAAGTTGGTTCATCATATTGTTATTTCGAGTTTCTTGTCTCAAGTTGGTTGGGAGACGCTAACCTATGTCAGGTCACATGAGCCATATTCCGTGACATAGTTTGTGTGACCAGACATGATCTGTGAACCCAGAGCCCAAAGTAAGATCCTGTGATCGGACTTGGGCTTCACAGTGTTTGGTCCTCTCCCACACTCCCGACCAATACCCAGTCAATGAACAGATGTCTTTCGGGATGACGAACGAACCTTGGTTAGTAACCAATGGTTACTCTGCCACAGGAGATGTATATGACTCATATGATATGAGTAGACACGAAATACTCGGAAGTTCGCAAGTTAATTATCGAACACAAACCATGAGGATTCCATCCTCGTAGAAGTCGAGATGGCCGACTCCGGACATCTCCCGTCCCCGTTGGGCAGGTGCAACAGACAGTGAGATGGCTAACATCTCAGCCATATTGCGGCCCGATGGACCGTGGCAGCGGGCGGTGGCTCATAGTAATAGATATTGCCGATATCTCGGTCATCCTCTTGCCCCACTGGACCGATGTAACAACTAGTTACTCACAGTACTTGGAATGGCCGATTTGTCAGCCACTTCTTGGCCTCACTGGACCCACACAACACTCAGTTGCTTACAGTACTTGGAGTGGCCGATTCCTCAGCCACTTCCTGGCCCCACTGGACCGACGCAACACTCAGTTGCTCACGGTACTCGGAATGGCGATTCCTCAGCCCATTCTCGGCCCCACTGGACCGACGCAACACTCAGTTGCTTACAGTACTTGGAGTGGCCGATCCCTCAGCCACTTCCTGGCCC
>NW_003216774.1:0-959 GCF_000006405.1 Perkinsus marinus ATCC 50983 | reverse complement strand
TGTATTCCTCGTATTTAGGAAGGTAATTTTTTTCCATTTTTTTATCGCCAATTTTTGATTCAGTTCGACCTTTTACACGCCACTGAGGAGAATGAAGTTTTCGCCCCCGACGATTATATGCAATTCTCATCGAGGAGGAAACCGGGGGCGGTTCACCCGGATGAAGACGACTCTGATTATTCGGAAAGGAAATCGAACAAGTCGCATTTATCGAACAACTCCAACAGGAATAACAACAGTCGGGCGCTGAAGAGATCGTTGGACGGTTCGAGAGATGAGGTTGAGGAAGATGAAGATTAGCAGTGGAATTGACGCTTAGAAAAGATGTGAATACTATTACCATAATGTGAATGTTGTTATTCATGATGATTACAAGTTGTTGACAATACAAGAATATGCTTGCGTGAGAGTTTAAAGTCCAACAACACCTATCGATGCACGAGAGATCAGTTCATCCTCTGACGCCTACAGGGCGAGGTAATTCCTTTCCCTCTCTGTTGATAGATGTGTCATTCGGAAGAACAATTAATTCCCTTCGATTGAGCTGAGAAAATAATATCTTTAAAAGTTGTTATCTGCACTCGACTCACACCCCTTACATGGATAACCGTTCCCTATACCACTACACCAACTGCTCTATACTGACTCAGTAAGGAGCAGTTGGTGTAGTGGTACTGAGTATTACTGAGTATACCCGTCGATTACACAAGGACTGTGGGTTGGATTCCCCTCTACTAACCCTATATACTACACCTTCGAGAGGAAGGAATGGAGTAACAATCGCGGGCTCGATCCTCAGCCCCGGCCCTTTTCGGTATCCTCATGTTATATACGGATCTTTTAAATACATGGTACATGTTATATTAGTAAATACCCCCTAAGAGATTTCCTTCCTATAAACACTTTTGCTAGTGAGTGATGGTTACGAAGTAATCAAGTTTAGTTACAAGACCAGAGTC
>NW_003212582.1:0-942 GCF_000006405.1 Perkinsus marinus ATCC 50983 | reverse complement strand
AAACCATTTCGGAAGAGTATTCAACTTTAATATCAATCAAAGTGACTAGCTTCATCGCCCGATTAGTTCAGCTGGATAGAATGTCTGCCTACGGAGCAGATGGTCGTAGGTTCGAATCCTGCATCGGGTATACATTAATCTCACTTCCTCTTCATCCATTCTACGTCAACGAAATCGGGCATCCGATGTGAAGCTCCACCTAGTTTGCACAAGACGCTGAAGGCAAGCACATGAGATAGTGGTGCGCACCAACGGCTGTACCTGAGCAATCCGGATTCCGCTCACGCATCCTGAATCGGCCACTCGATGTGAAGCTCCAACTAGTTTGCACAAGACGCTGAAAACAAGCACATGAGATAGTGGTGCGCACCAACGGCTGTACCTGAGCAATCCGAATTCCGCTCACGTATTCTGACGGATTGACCAATTACCGCCTAAACCATTTCGGAAGAGTATTCAACTTTAATATCAATCAAAGTGACTAGCTTCATCGCCCGATTAGTTCAGCTGGATAGAATGTCTGCCTACGGAGCAGATGGTCGTAGGTTCGAATCCAGCATCGGGTATACATTAACCTCACTTCCTCTTCATCATTCGTACGTCAACGATATCGGGCATCCGATGTGAAGCTCCACCTAGTTTGCGCAAGACGCTGAAGGCAAGCACATGAGATAGTGGTGCGCACCAACGGCTGTACCTGAGCAATCCGGATTCCGCTCACGCATCCTGAATCGGCCACTCGATGTGAAGCCCCAACTAGTTTGCACAAGACGCTGAAAACAAGCACATGAGATAGTGGTGCGCACCAACGGCTGTACCTGAGCAATCCGAATTCCGCTCACGTATCCTGACGGATTGACCAATTACCGCCTAAACCATTTCGGAAGAGTATTCAACTTTAATATCAATCAAAGTGACTAGCTTCATCGCCCGATTAGTTCA
>NW_003210624.1:0-958 GCF_000006405.1 Perkinsus marinus ATCC 50983 | reverse complement strand
TGCGAGTTGGGGAGGGCAGTTGCCATAAACCACAACACGGAACCCGTAAAGTGGGTCCGCGACTCGTGGCGTCCAGCAACTGCAAAGTGGGTGGCCTCACCTGGCTGGTCTTCTTACGCAGATCAGACCAGAGATGAGAAATCACCTGTCGCCACACCTTGTTTGAAGAGAATAAGGCTCTCCATTGGAGAGAGAACATCCTCGTACCATGGCCCGAGCTAACTCGTGTTCTTCGCTGAGGCCATGAGCGCATCTCCAAACACAGGGGATGTGAGCAGAAACTTTCTGACCGGTTTCAAGTTGAAACCGGTCAGAGAGTTTCTGCATCATGATGCAACTATGATGCTGTTCATCATAGATGCATCATGATGCAGAAACTCTCTGACCGGTTTCAACTTGAAACCGGTCAGAAAGTTTCTGCTCACATCCCCTGTGTTTGGAGATGCGCTCATGGCCTCAGCGAAGAACACGAGTTAGCTCGGGCCATGGTACGAGGATGTTCTCTCTCCAATGGAGAGCCTTATTCTCTTCAAACAAGGCGTGGCGACAGGTGATTTTTCAGCTCTGGTCTAATCTGCGTAAGAAGACCAGCCAGGTGAGGCCACCCACCTTGCAGTTGTTGGAAGCCACGAGTCGCGGACCCAGTTTGCGGGTCCCGTGTTGTGGTTTATGGCAACTGCCCTCCCCAACTCGCAGATCGAAGGTTTCGACCCGATGGTATTGCAAGTTGAAATCGAAGGCCCAGAGTCGAAAGTACTCTCATCACGCACTTCGAGTTCCTATCGACCTCAGACGAATTTGAAAGTTCCATGGCAAATTTGAAAGTTCTGAATGCGGATATAATTTTCGCGTTTCTAATTTGTACCTCCAACTCCCCGCATTCTGACGAAATTGCCGATTGACTCTTGTGCAACCCAACACCACTCTTTTTACTGGCTTGGTGTCCTTATCGGATAGA
>NW_003210130.1:2279-6092 GCF_000006405.1 Perkinsus marinus ATCC 50983 | reverse complement strand
AGATGTTGAAATATTTGGCGATGCTGGCTGGATTCTTCGCTCTGCACCGAGCAAATGAAGTCAGACTTCATTTGCTTGATGTACAGGCTGTACAGTACAGCGAATGTGAGTTCGAACCAGGTCGAAAAATCCCGATTCTGCGTATCGTGTAAAATTGAGTTTCTATCAGCCACAACACTCTGTCGTCGACAAAGTCGTATTAGAAGTACACGTGTACCGACACTTAGATGCCCAGTCTTCCACTCCGCGTGTAGCAGAGAATAGACAGTATAATGTATTTCGGTCTGTGCGCGCGTGGCGCAGCGCCACGAAACTTCCACAGGGAACAATTTGGACTAGGAAAGTTGGATGCTGATAAGATGGATCGGTGTTGGATGTTATGCTCTCAGACCTAACAAATCACAGAGTAGTATTCTGAATATACGTGGTTATCTCAGCATTACCAAGTCGGTAAGTTACACAATCGAGATCCACAGTCGCTCGCGAGTGTGAGCGTGCTGTCTCCGTAGAGCGTGCAATAGTGATTCCTGGTCTCACTCAAGTCGAAGTGGAGTTCACAGTGAACTGTTCACTGTATTAACCTGTACCAATGAGCATTAGCTTGTTCCTGCGCGCCACTGAGTGCATTCATGCAGTTCGCCCTGATACAGGGAGGTTTATACTCAAATCCTCAATTGTAACATACCAGGAACGAAAACGCACCGCGGCGGCAGTGTGAAGACAATGTCATCCGCTCCAAGCCATGGAGTCCATGGAGCCAGTTCATATTCCTCGTCACTGAGCGCAGAATGTCTCCATCCTTGAGCAGCGCCGTCAAGAAGCTCCGCTTTGCCATGTGATATGGTCTAACCTTCGCTTAGCTATGCCAAATCTTAGGCAGTGATTATGCTGACGCGGTAGTGCCGCTAGACTCTAGCGGCTAGAGCGAGAATGAAATAGTACTCATCCGGGTTTCCTTCGATCTTAGTGTTACAATCTTAGCGTTCGGTGCATTACAGTCTTTGAATTCTCATCAACTAACTGTTCAGATTAATCCTCATTCGATATGCCATCTACCAACCACTGTTTATCGTTGGGAACCCAGGATAACCTGGGGCCTAGAAACTACCAGGAGGCTAGTATCGGACCTCTTTCGTATACTGTGCACTCCAAGTGGCGCCACATGAGCCTTCTGTTGCTTGCTATTGTGGTTCAGACGGCCCTGGGGAACCCGGAACCTTTCCACGTTAGTGCAGACTACCCAGCAGGTTGTCGTGGCGGACCTGGTCCAGGAGAGAAGAGTTCCATTATCCATCTTGTGGAATCGTCCTGCATCTACAACATGAGGGGTGTCACAGCCGATGGAGTTCAGAAAAATGCTGCCGGGATCATCCTCAACTCGAACATGCCTGGAAGTTATGGCACTATGTATATAAACATCACCATTACCTCCCCGCCTGGCGAGCCGAGTGATATTCTAGTGGAGACGCATGGTCGGGTCAACATGGGTTTCGGTAATGAAAGCAGATACTTCTGGTGGAACCCAGCGGCTTCCGCTTCCCAAGGACGATTCTCCGGCAAAAGAGCTCTTTTCCCTATAGAGGCTGTCGACTTTGCCTCTTTCCCTGATGACAAAGTAAACATTTGGAGATCATGGCGTAATCTAACAGGTTTGGGTAGTTACTACGGGTTGACACTAATATCACTTGAAGAACTCTCCTCCAATGTACCCACTGATTTCTCTAAGCTCTTAAGCCGGCATATAATATTAATTTTGAAGGAAAATAATGGCTGGAGATTCGAGGTCTCATACTTTTTTTATGATGATTCTCATAAATACGGAGATTACAGCAACTACCTCATCGACGCCGAACTGTTTGACAAGGTTTCTAGTCACTTAGCATCATGAATCTGTATCTCCAAGACACCTTGTCTTGCCGATGCGGTGAGGTCGATGAATATCGTCTTCCCGCTCCAGTGCTGGTGCCTTATAAGCGGTGCGTCTGTACTACGAGAAGGATTCGTACTATAGGATCAATATGCTCATCAATTCTTCGCCTTTTCTCATCTTCTCAAATATCACGTTTATGCAGTACACTGTGTACCGTACACATTGTTAGAGTACCCTCTGGATAGGCGCCTTTAGACAGCGTATGCGTGCAGGGGATGCTCGTCGCACGCGCGCACATGTTATTGATCATCGACGCCTGTAATATTATCGATCTCGCTTTTGGCAGAACAGCCTAAATTTTACGACGATCAGTTTGGTTTAAGAGGTTCAACTTTATATAAGAGATCATAAGGCACTCAGATTTTCATTCTTTGAGACCTTAATGGCGCAGAGATCAGTCCAGTCTGGCAGAACCCTAACATCTGGCTGATGTTCCAGAGGGTACTCTGGCATGCCCCCCGGATGCTCGATAATACGGGCGCACATTGCAATAGTCAACCTCCTTGATCTTATCATCCGTCAAATCTTCGGGCTTGATTGACGCCTTCACCAAACGAAGGGTAACAGCCCCGATCACACCACACTGTGTGGTCCACACACTCTGTATATCTCTTGACCATAACTTCCTCCACCTAGAGGATTGGGAGAAAAAATCAAAACCTCCGAACCAACAGGAGGTGGGTCGCGAGGCCTCCTCCCTCGATGTTGCGACTGCAGCTCGGCATCAGCCGCCCTAGCTTCGTTCACAATACGATCTATCTCGTCTCGGACCTCTTCCCTAGAGGTCGCTTCTTCCGAGCCAGCCGGATGAACTGCTCCTTCGTCCGCTGGAATTACTGCATTCTCCACCGAGAAACGACGACGCCTCGCGAAGAAGATCTCATGGGGTGAGAGAGCAATACCAGAGAGAGGTTTGTTATTCAAGCGGGATATAGCTCTACCGAGCTGAGTAGGCCAACTCCTCTTGGAGGCAACTTGGCGAGCCACAAACTTTACTGCGGCGACCGCCCGCTCGACGATCCCATTCGAGAAAGGGGAGTATGGCGGCAGTAGCTTGTGAGCAATGGCGCGGGATTGCACGAAGTCAGCGAACGGCTTCGAACGGAAACATGGGCCTCGATCTGTGCGCAGAACGGCCATGGGACCGAATAGATCCGTTACCGTAACCATAGCATTTACCACAGCAGACCGGCTGAAATGATCGACCAATAACAACGCTGAGGCGTACATCTTCCGCTTATCAAGTCCCATCTCCGCGAGGTCGGCGGACACGACCTCCCAGCAGGCTTGGATTCCATAATAAAGCGATCTGTTGCCATCTCCTTTCGGGAAGTAACGCCTGTTCGCCGCAAGCTGACAGGCGGAACAAGAACGACAAACCTCTTAAGCTAGTCCATGCACCCCCGCGAGCGCGAACGTCCTCGAGAATATCCACCTTAGATACCTATCGTTGAGGCACCCGGACTCGGCAATGCCGAGTCGGCATGGTACTTCTCGAGGAGGCCCTTAGCATATATTGACGCAGCTTCAGTATCGTCCGGGATATAGAACCGTAAGCGAGGGACGAGCAATCCGTTGACTCGGGTCGTGCCAGAGTACTTCATCAGAACCCCATCCTCATCGAGCCGATAGTCCTTGTGGTCGACCCCGCTGGTCTCCAGCTGAGCAATTAAACCGCTGGCCTTTGGGGAGTCACGCTGGATTTGCAGAAGCTCCTGTCGGTAGGGCCGGCCGATGGCGGCGCTGACCACCTGCGAGCTCCTAGGTAGGCCATCTCTCCTGTATGGCAGAGCATACAGGGCACGAGTGAGCTCGTCGTCATCGTCGGGCATGCCCCCCTGATTTTCCGGGGAGTTTGACTCGCCCCGAAATGACACTGAGAC
>NW_003210130.1:0-2179 GCF_000006405.1 Perkinsus marinus ATCC 50983 | reverse complement strand
TTGTCACACATCAAAAGAAGTCTTCGAAAAAGGAAAATGTGAGATGTCCCTTGCACAAATACAATATGAATTTCGATACGAATACGGATCTTGGCTCGACCCCTCTCTCGCTTAACCGCTTTTTCATGAATCATCTCAGTGTCATGGCGGACGAATAACTCCAGTCAATGCACATTTTATCATAAAAACTCAGTAGTCTAATAGATAGCGGTATGAGCTCCGAATCGAACGTCGTCGGTTCAGATCTCGGCGAAATCTCTTATCAAACTCGTACATGTATAAAACCGCAAGTACTCCCTAAGCCACTTACGAGGAACCGTCAAGCTTAACCGATGCGTTGAACGGTCTCAGCCCCGCATCCCTGGACTCCCGCACTGCATTATTGATCGCCGCAACCCTCTCTAGCCCTATAAGGCCCCGCCAATGCGCATACTTATCGCCTAACACCATACCACTCCATCCTCACTTCACCACACCAACACCTACTGTAGTCGCTGAAAGCCTCACACTTCACCGAGTCTAGAAAGCTCTCTAATGCGGTGGCAGCATATGCATGATCTGAATAAGAAGACAATATTCCCATCACCGAGAATCATCTACTGTATGCTATAACACCCCTTCTGCCTCCTGTCAAACATCCCGCGCTCTAGTACGTATACTCATAAGCAACAATACAGTGCGTGTCAATGTGCTATGCGAACATTAAAAATATCAGCTATGCTCCAATAATGGCAATAGTGAACAAGTTGGTGCTATTTCAGTCCCAAACGGTACTCCTATCACATCACATATTTGATTTTATGTGATACAGGGTCCGATCGATTCTTATCAACCTCATAAAATGTCACATATCTCTTACATTCGGACACCAAACGGACACACACTGTAATTTTATATGGCACCATCGTAAACCCGAACTCCATTTTACAATAGAACGCGAACTGGCGCTCCACGCCAAGTTCGTATCGAGCAAATCGCGATGCGATAAGAAGTCAAAGCGCTTAGCGAAATACACCTCGCAATTGAAGTCATATCTCCGAGAACGCGTTGAACATCTCGCGAAAACGACAGATTGATCGCGAAAACATGGGGTGCAAATCGCGTTCTACACATCATTCAACTCGTGTTTGCCACAGTGACTATCGTTTTTCGCGGAATGAAAGGCGGTGATAAAGGTAGCATATAGCGACCTCGGGGAAAGAAGTCACGACTATCGCCCTATCGCAAAACGAATATACGGACAATATCGCGAAAAATCTGATTCATCACGCGAAGTACCCAGTGTGAATCACGTTTAGCACCCACTCCCAAAAAACACGCGTTTATCTTAAAGTTACGCGTTAAACACCGAGTAGGGGCAATGCATCCTCCAATATTATCATCACAAATTACACTCACTAACACCGAATGAACGCCACACCCACCTGATAAATTCGCGCACTCATCTACCATACTTTCCCACAAGTATACCGGTACACCGCCAGACCTCTCACATCCTAAAACCACGACGACCATCCGACCAACTAACCCTCCTCTCGGTGCTCACTTCGCTTCAACTGACCTACAAATTCTTCCAGCATGCCCGACTCACACGAGGCGAGTACTGAGCGCCACAAATGCACTAGAAAAAGCGGCCAAGCGTGAACCTTAAAACCATGAGTCTCGAGACGACACTCACCGCAGGACTATGTACTTACCGGGCCGCTCTGAATCAGCGATGTCGCTAGTCGGAGCCCCTTGTCCACTTCCCCTCGATCAAGGGCGTCATTGACCAGTTCACTCTGCTGCCAGACTAGTGAGGGAATAGGTTGAACGCTACCGTATTGCTCAAGTATAGACAGACCTGAAAAATACTTCTAACATCTCACCAAGGAGCGACCGTAGGGGGGGGGAGGTCAAAATTTTCCTCATTTCGCATTTGCCGTAGCAACCAATATCGGCTCAACCGCGCCACAGTTACAGTGTATATACTTTCTGAGGCATTATTCAAACTCCTAAGAGAAATTTTCACCACTTGCTGATGAAAATTTCACCACACTCTACAAAAGCACAACCGAATCGCATCGCCAGGCACCATTATTCTTGTTCTTGCGTGCGCTAACATCGAGGACTATAACATCCCCCTCATCCCACTCACATGCCGCTGCTTTCGCTGCCATTCTAGTGGGTCCGTCTCCTT
>NW_003214921.1:0-973 GCF_000006405.1 Perkinsus marinus ATCC 50983 | reverse complement strand
CATTCACCAGGCAGCGAGGAGTGTTCCCGAGAGTTCCTAGCTATCATGATCACCTTCAGGTTAGTCGCGGATAGTGCTCAGACTCGCAGTCCCCGTAGCTAAGGGTTCCACTTCCCAGAACCTACGACTGATAAAGGCGAGCCACCCAACAAACGATCTGCAGCACCTATCAACCAACTTTGTCGGGCCAAGGAGGAACGTCTCCGAGCTACTGAGTCCAGTGACGTATGCCGACCGCCTGATTTGATGGTGATTCAATCACCGTGAATGGTGTGCTATGCGCTCACTTCACGCAAACTGACCAGGACCCTGGAACTCCCACTCGGCGTGACTGCTGCCGATTTCCGGAGGCGAGAAATCTTGTTAATCGGAGTGAGCTTACTGGCCTGCCATGATGGTTGCATTATCGGCAGTGCCGACTCGGCACCGGATTCGGTATGGCATATCTGCCCCAGGCCGAACCGGCCTCACGAGCAGCGAAATTGATTCTTACAATTCGTCGAAATTGAAGTTACTTTGGTCGTGCAGACGAAATTGATCTCCCTACCGTGTGCTCCCGCTACTGGGCATATCTTGGAGTAGTGGCATAGGTGCCCCATCCGATGGGGGTGATCCTATTGGAGGCGAGACTGGCCTTTTATATGTGTAGAGTATGAGCAAGCTTCTTCTGCAATTGGATGTCTCCAAAATGATTTTGACGAAGTTACCGCGCAGTGTCCTCAGCTGTACTACAGCTGTACTGCTGTCCGTGGTTCCCCGTTGTGTAACTGCAGATGAAGCCTTGAGGCTCCGTAGTGATGATTGGTTGGTGTGAACATCACGATTGTAGTAACGTGATTGGATTAGGATGATTTCAAGCCGCCGAAGCGACTGGATAGAGCCGATCGTCGATTCGTGACGAATCATTCGTCCACGACTTTCCTGGATCCGAACGTTGAATCAGTGGTACAGGATTGCGAAAATAGCGTTCCAA
>NW_003214156.1:102498-114648 GCF_000006405.1 Perkinsus marinus ATCC 50983 | reverse complement strand
AAGAGTAAAAATTTTACACCACTTGGGACTGCGCATCTCGATTAGAGGCACTCCTGCGGCAGGAGTCCTGCCTCGACCACGCATGCACTCGGCGCCTAGTGGGGTGCGACCCTCTTGAACTCGATCCTTTTCTTTTGGAAGTTGGTCGTGATAGTGCTTGTAGAGGTTAGTACTGTAAGATCCCACTCTTGGCTAGGATCAGATGGGTAGACCTTGTCAGACTCCATTAGGCCAGTGTTTCTGAGGAAGCGGTCGAGCTCCACACGCCAATGATTCCCGCCGGGCCCAGGCTTCCCGAAGTCGAGATAGTAAGTGAAACCAGTAGCACTTCGTAGAAAGTACGGGCCAAGGGAAATAGAAGCAGGTTTCGGTATATCACCCCTATGATGCGGAGGCTTAGGCACGTAGATCGAGAATGTAACTTCATGATCCATGTTCACATCGTAAGTCATACTGAAGAGAGGTCCCTTGTAGACATACTTACCCGGCGGCAGGGTAGACATCACCCGCATAAACCTGAGCTCTCTCTTCCGGAAGCTCGTGGTGATAGAGTTCTTGCCGTGGTAGGTCAAGGTAACCAAGTCCCCAGGCTGGATCTCCGCCAGAGGGTTGAGGTCTTCGGGCTCAACAAGGTGAGCGTGTGCTAGCAAGAACTTGATTCTGTTGTACCAGTCATCAAAGCCCAGAGAATGCTCGTCCTGGAGGATGTACACAGAGCTCGCCTTCTCCGCTAACGGGAACGGCCACGCGACGTAGCAAGCACCGGGACTGAACGAGTAAATCACAGACTGGCTACTGGGACGCCTTGTTTCGGGTTCGCCACTCAGCGTGAAGGCAAAATCGAGTTTGTGGTCCTCGTACACATAGTAAGTCATAGTGAAGTCTCCGTTCTCGTAGACGTACTTGCCAGCGTCCTGAGCCACCGTGATGACTTGAGCCTGAACAACTAGTAGCCAGGGCAAGGCGGGGTTTCTCATGAAAAGAGAAGAAAAGTGATCGAGGAAACTCTGGAGGAAAAAATGACAAGCAGCCTGATGCTCTGATCTTCTCAGCGGGAGATTTTGGTCGATTTAGCGCCAATAACTGGCTGCCAATGAGGTTCAAGGAGGCAATTTCACCCGCAGAGAAAGAGACACTCAATGATTTAGCCTAGTTTCAGCTGTACTTGCGCCTTGCGAGCTCGCCGCGTGCGGCACGCGGGAAACTAGCGCCGCTGGCGCCCTGGCGCCGCCCCAGGCTGGCGCCATAAGTCGCAGTGTCGCGGACGTTTCCCTGGAAACGAGTGAGGGTCTTTCGTCGAGCCCCTTGGTCAGTAAACGGATTACAACACGATCACTTAGAAAACTAAAAGAGCATTTAAAGCATGGGTGTTATGCTGCCATGGGACGAGAGACTCGTCGAGAGTGGCCAATCCGTGTTGGCGATAAACTCCATCAGCTGAAATTAAGCCCGTGGGAGTCCCACGGTGGGACTCGCCCACTCACCGTTCACTGATCTCATTGAGCTCAGCGCAGTACCTGCGGATCGTCGGTGACGGTGCCGACACTATCCGACGGACGAGTTAATGTGGCCAAATATATGTGACGATCGCCTGGACGCGGTCCGGGACAGTGTTCCAGTCCGTATCTCACTCCGTGTTGTCTCCCGTCCGTGCTTATGCGTGCAGGGTGGTATGGGCATCAGCTATTTTCCATTGGCATTTCCATTCCACAAGCTCCCTCCGGCCTTGTGTTTCTCGTGTGAGATAAACCAATGGCTTATCTTGGTTCAAACCTGTGCGAAGTAGAGATGCGGTGGTAGTACCACCGCATCTCTTCGCACCGGGTACGTACCCGCATTGTACGTACACACCGTGGCACGTTGTACGCACAATAGGGCACCTCGTGGCTCAGTGCTCCTCCGGCGCAAGTCATAGACCTAGGGCTGTTTGTCGATAGGGCTAGATGGTAAGGCAAGCGAATGAAAGATCTCTCCAGCTCGGTTACTAATTTTGTTCTCGAGAATCTCTCAAGTTTCAGAATCTTGGTACAAAGCCCACGCGAACACAAATGTCGAGAGCGCAGTGCTCCCGAAGCATTGGCTTTTGAGCATCTCGGTTCAGTCAGCCTGACTGAGTCAGGTGAACCGATGAATGAGATGCCGAGAGGCTGAGTAGAACCTGTGGTGCCGTAGGTTCTGTGGAAGTATTAGCTCAACGGTGGAACTCTCCTCGTGAACCGTAGTACAGAACAAAACTGTGACCGGCGCTCCACGATTGCTCGGGAGCGCCGGTCACACCTCATTGGCAAGAACGAAGGATCACGAACTCCTTCTCAGCGATGAATTACAAGGAACAACGATTCTCGTGATCGGGATTAATGAGACGAACTCCCTATATTCAGGCAGGCGGATTTGATTGGCTTGTGCAAGTCTTGCACTGCAAGATGAGAGTCGATTCGCGAGCTGCATGAATCCGGCTGATTTAGTGCACATAGTCAGCATCGCAAGGAATAACATGCGACTGAACATTACAAGCTCCCTTGTGAACTGTGAAGCTAAAAACTTGGGGGATTTACGTCCGCAATGAGCCGGGTGGATGGAGCCCTGTATTACATGGAAAGCGCATCCAAGCATTCCTCATGGTCCACTGATCGTTAACGTCAGTAATGTGAGTGTTTTACTCGTAATTGGAGTTTGTATCGTTTCGACAGTGTTGAGATATGAAATTACCGCGGAGGGAACGCTATATGGCACGGCCAGTGCAATGATATGCAAGTGCTCATCCACAAGTACGTGATTACACTAAGACGTGCGTAATGCGCACTGTGTATGCTACAATGTGTTCCACGACCACAGGTTCATGGAGATGGCAGCGCACAGAGGATCGCCGACCAACGTACAGAACAGGTAGCATGGACCGGTGATTGACATATTGGGCGAGAACTTACGGGGAAGCTATCCAATGACGGGCGGTAGACAACAGAGACAGTAAGAAACTACGTATGGCCATGAACGGGCCGGAGCAAAGATCAGCGGGGAGAGTAAGTGAAATATGCAGCACAAATAGGCTTTGCCGCAACCACTCGAAAGAAGAGACGAAAAGAGCGGACTGAACGGAGTACGTGACCAGACTGCTTCAGTTTGACCACGAGGCGAGCGAGAGTTGGACTAAAAAAGCGCGCGCACTTTGGTTCGTCTACCACTGGGTATGGGCCATAGAACGAAAAAATGGGCAGCCCGACGGCCGATAGTTAGTTATTAGAGTCGGGGAAACGGGAAGTGGGCAAGCCCGACGGGCTCAGCATTGTCTGATAGAGTTCATGGTCACCGACGATTGTCCCATTGTCACATAAGACCTAACTTAGGTCTTATGTCACAACGAGGTGACGTAAGCTTTCAAATCTTCATCCTATCCTGAATCGGATCCTGCGAATTCCGAAGTTGCGATGATAATGTAACACCATAATATCACTGACGTTACTTCTCATTTTCGGCGAATCTTAGGAGGATTCTATGTGCATCATTCTGTCGGATTGAATTTATCCCCGACAGGTTTGACAGTCCGTTTGCCACGGCTCATAGAAGTATACGCCTTTGTCTGCAACCAACGAAGAGCTGCAGCACAGGGCCTTGCACCGGGCAGAAAAGAATTCATCGAGTATTGAACGCTCCTCCATTGGAACTTCGACGAGTCGTGTTCCGAAGATTCAAGATGCACGACTGTGACGTCGGCGGCTTTACCCTATTCGGACTGGTAGCGAACGTGACTCAACTCGTAAAACGCAAATGATATAGAATACGGGATTTGAAAAAGTCTTAGCTACTGCGCCTAGCAGAGGTCTCAGGTGACATTGCGGAATGACCTCGTGAGCTATGCTGAGTGATAGAAGTCTGTCATGGATACCATGATAATAGTCTTCCTCGTGTATCAGATACACTGTATCTGCCGAAGCAGCGCCCGAGGCATTGGACAGGGAGCCACAAGGCTCAAACATGTCAGCACGTTGTGCCCAGTAAGCGGCGCGCAAGAGCGAGGAAAAGACGGGAGTAAAAATGAACTGGTTACGCACCTCCGATGGAGAGAGCCAGGCGAGCCCTTCCGAGACTCACGAAGATAGTTTTCTCAGTGGCAAAGACCACTTTCGATAGGTCGTCAGCATCCAAACGTATGGTCGGGCAAACATTCCTGACCTGGTGGAGGAATTGGTATAAGGTACCAGCGCCGGCCGGCTCCACAGCATAGTGATCGTATAACAGACCCCTAGTGCGGCGGGAAAGCTTGAAACTTAAACGAGAGGTTCGACGCTCCTTGCACTTAACCCTCATATCTCCATACTCGTCAGAGCGTATTCTGTAACTCACCTCGAGATAGGGAGCCGCTTTCTGCTTGAAGACATACTCGCCCGGTGTCAGGCTGCCTCCGACCCTCATGAACGTGATGTCTTCATTCCGGAAGGAGGTTGAGAAAGTGTCACCGCTTGTATAAGTCAGAACGGTCAAGTCCTCAGACTGAATACCACCGTACGGCTCAGAATTATCGTTGTCAATGACGTTGTTCCTCAGCAGTAACCTCTCAATAGACTTATACCAATCATGGGCACTGGCTCTTGGCCCTTCAAAGTCAATGGCGTAGGTGAAACTGTCGGTCTTTGACAAGGGGTATGGCCCGTGAGTGAACTCCTCAGGAGGCTTCCTAATGACACTGAAGCTGAAAGACGTTCGGTCCGGAGACCACCTCCCAGGGGGACTCGGAACCCAGAAAGTAAAAGTAGCTTCATGTTTCTCATCCACGTCGTAGGTTATACGGTAGTCTTCCGTCTCGTGAACAAACTTGCCAACATCCTGAGCTGTGGCGACAATAACTAGGGCTTGAGTCATTAGCAACCAATTCAGGGAAAAGCTCATCGTTTGGGACGTGAGGATGTCAGCCACAAATGTACTCGTAAGCTGACACGAAGACCTAGGGAGTCGGTAGGCCGGGTAAAGAGGGGGCCTCACGTTGGCTGACGTGAGTGAAGGCCGTTAGCTATATGGGTAAATCGATCAACTTTGTCTACTGCGCACAATCATGCTGTCTCGAATTCAATGGTTCCACCACACGCCCCCCCTCGCAGGAGTTAGAAACCTGCGGGCATATGTGGTTTAAGACGAGAATCGAGCTCTTCTAAGGTAGTAGACGAAATGTATTTTAAGTATTTCAAATGTATAATATGCTTCCGTGAATCAGGCATCAAAATACGATAAATGAGAGGTCACAACTGATTAAGAACGCACAAGATATGGCCGTTCGTGCCTCTTTACATTTTCCGCATTAACCACAAATCACCTTGGGTGGGTAGGGGGCGGTTGGGAGAGGCTGGGGGCTCAGTCGGAGATTGTGC
This sequence comes from Perkinsus marinus ATCC 50983, assembly GCF_000006405.1. Taxonomy (NCBI): domain Eukaryota; phylum Perkinsozoa; order Perkinsida; family Perkinsidae; genus Perkinsus; species Perkinsus marinus. Next base: position 109,288 of record NW_003214156.1, on the reverse strand, counting down.
TTCAGGCCGATATCGTGGCGAGAGTCTTGGAAAAATCCAAGGCTCATACGTGAATCTATACCAGAATAGGAGAACATGCAACGATTGTCATCGTGCGTCAATTTTCACTTTTATATTTGTTCGTAGCGACTTTTTCCCCGAGTTTTCGTATGTGTGTTCTACTGTGTGTCCTGCGTGATCTCCAATCATTCATGCATAACCCTGTGTATCATCTACGTTAACTCAACTCTAAATCGTTGATGTGCTTGCGTGCTATTGGGTCTTAAAACGTCCGTGACATAGCTTACGAGTGAAAAAACCTCGCATTTCGCGCACGATTATACCGGTTTTCGATTCAGTCAAAAAGGATATCTTTACTATTCTTCGCAGCAAGTAGTATGTATGTTGTGCACACAGTACTGGTTCAATCTATGGCCAATTAATTATTGATCATGCTTTTGGAGTCACGCAGATTCTGTGACTTAGCTTTCCCATACAAAAATGCGCTGTTTTATGGTTTTGCACGCAGTATCCGCATATCCGAGAGAAAAATTCCGATAACATACAGCTCATCGTATTTTGCACATGCAGATGGCTCCAATTTTCGCATGCGAGCCCCGTTGCAAGTTTGGTACACAATGCAATGCCATTCATTAATAATATTATGCGTAGTTGAGGTTCACGTGATATTCCCGTTCTCCGCTGTGGTGGAACCATTGAATTCGAGACAGCATGATTGTGCGCAGTAGACAGAGTTGATCGATTCGCCCCATATAGCTAACGGCCTTTATTCACGTCAGCCAACGCGAGGCCCCTCTTTACTCGGCCTACCGACTCCCTATGTTGCGTTCCGAAGTCAGAACTGAGGAAAGACGACTACATGGTGCCCAGACCCCTCAAGAAGCTTCGGTGTCCCCAAGGAACGCTTTGGACATTAACAATCATCTGAGGGCAATGTTTGTCGACGACCCCGAGGGCGGCGGTCAGCATATTTCGAGTAGCCCCTCAAGGACCCCTCGCCATCGTCATGGCCTCAGGATTGAGGATCATCCTCCCCAAGACCTTCCTCAGCATCCCATTGCACAAGCAACCCCCCTGCCGCGGCCTACTACTCAGAGTGTCGACCCGAGTGCTACCGCGGCTGCCTTTGGAGCTCGGCCATCACAGCCAAGAGACAACAGCGATGTTCAGGCATGTGTGAATCCACCCGTTTTCGCAAGTGACTTTTCAAGTAGCGGGGGAGAAATAGGTTTCAAGGCTCCTAAGTTGGCCTTATATAGCGGCGAAAGGACCGCTGATGCGATGTCGCTCGACGAGTGGCAGGCGCGCTGGTGTTCGATAGCCTGATCTAAGAAGTGGACCCCAAAAGAGAGAAGGTCCAACCTAATCAATAGTCTGACAGGTAAAGCCTATCGACTATTGTCTAAGCAAAACTTCGATCCCTCCCTGGATGACGAAGCCGTTGAGCGTGAAATTTGGCTCCGCCTCCACCGATCATTCGGTCAGGGGGAGAAACAGAGCTTTAAGAAGTTGATTGCCATGCACTTTAGCATTGGCAAAGATACTAATGATTGTTACGGAGCCGATATCCGACACAACACAGTGCTAGCATTCAAGGATCTTGACTCTCAGAGTCATGAAAAAGTTGCGGCGACTTTCTACTGGAACAGTTTGCCACAGACTCAAGCTGTCAAGCAAAGCTATGGCATGTGGTCGGCCTTGGCTCTCAAGGAACGAGCTTTGCCTAAAGCCATTGATCTCACTCGTCCACTTTTTGAAGTGGAGGATGCCGGCACTTCCACTCAAGCACAGGGCCAGGAGGAGCTAGGTGCTGTCGCATCGGTTCCTGCCAAGGGCCAATATTCGTATGGTGGAAAGAAAGGCGGCAAGGGATCCAAAGGATGGTCTTCCAATTCGTCTCCTAGTAAAGGAACCAACTATGGAAAGGGGAAAGGGAAGACCAAAGGACGAGGCAAAGCTATGAGAAGTTCTCGGTATACGTGGTTCGGTGGCTGGTCAAATCAACAGCAATGTTATGTGTGCGGAGGCTATGGCCATTGGGCCAGTGTATGCCCGTCCCGAAAGATTACAGATGACAGGCAAGAGCCAATAAAGTAACCACCCCTAGCCTTGCTTCGAGTGTATTACTTATAGTTCTTAAGGGACTATACCTCCTGATTGATTCTGGTTGTTCCATCACCATCCTGTCATCCACTTCAGGCTTTAGTGGCAGCACTCACGCTAGTGCTGGTCATACAAAGTCGATCAATACTATATTCCAGAAGTCTTATCAATGTCAAGTCTTGACCAATATCAGTCTTCCTAGCGATTTTCAATCGGAGACGACTGTGGTGTTACGGGAGGTCTTAGTCACAGACCAACCGTTAGTTGCTGTATGCCGGCAACATAGCAATAATGAACCGTCGGATAGAATTATTTTGGCCGGGATTCTCGGCTTAGATTGGATAAAAGCAATTGGAGGTATAAGTATTCGCTTCTCAGGGAATCAGCCTAATATTGACCTTCTCGAGCCGAGGTATCCTGAGACATCTACGATGCCTCACGATGATCTCTGTTCTGTGAGTTATAACACTCTGTTTACCATAGACACATATAAGTGTCATATTGGGGTTCAAGTTACTGACGGCCGTGATGCCATTGACAGTCACATTGGCTGTGACGTGGAAACTGAACGCCCACTGCATCATGGGAGCCCAGTGACACGTGAATTGCACGCGTCAGATGTTACAGTTCGGCGACTTGGTCTCCCAGAATCTGACGAAGGAGCCATTTGGGAGCTCCATTGGAATTGGGTTAACTCGTCAGAACCATCCAAGCACATCATGCCTCCAGATTATGATGTCTTCAGCAGGAAGACACCAGAGATTATTGAGCTTTTTAAAGCTGCTATCGAGCAATGGAAGGAGTCCGATTGCATAAAGGAGACTCCATTAGAAGAGTTGAAAGCAACTCATCCATTGCTATGCGTTGAGCAATTACATAAGAGTACTACACCCGTCCGGCCATGTTGCGATATGCGATGGGCCAACGAGGCAATCTGTAGTACCCCCAATGAGCATCGAGATACGCCATTGGCATGCATTGAGAATCTCAGACGGTGGAGCTCCTTCTCAGTTGAGCCTCCGGATGAATTGGTGATGATTGATTCGAAAAAGGCGTATCTCTGTATCTTCATTGATGAAGATCAGCCTTATTGGCTCGGAATCCGGTTACGTTGGGAGCCACATACGGCTTACCGAATAGTGCGAATGCCATTTGGCCTCAATGTAGCGCCAAAGACTTTGGCTCTAATACTAAACGATATTCGACAAATGTGCATCCCACTGACAGTTATCTTCGACATATACGTCGATGATATCATCACACAGCGATCATGGGCCCAAGCCATTAGAGATATTCTGTTACGTAACGGATTTCCCAGCAAAGAGCCTACCCCTCTCAAAGAGAGCAGAGTCCTCGAACTAGAACGCCAACGAGATGGCACTTGGCGTCGAAGAGGCGATTTACCTCTGTTAGATTGCCGAACATGTACTCGGCGTGAGATTCATAAATGGGCAGGCAAACTCATTGGACATTATCCTATCGCTCGTTGGGGAAGACCCGCAGCGGCTTCGCTTAAGAGATTAGCGACTCTACGAATCCCCAGTAAAGAGTTTTCGTGGGATTCACCAGTAGATAGCCATATCCTCACAGCATGCGAAAAACTCATGAGCGATACAGTCCAGCATGGTGATCCCATAGGAGGCATATGGAACTATAATGCAAATCAGGAGTGGGTGGTATACACTGATGCTAGTAAACATGCCTTGGGCGTGGCACTCACTATCGGCGGTGTCTATGTCGAGGACAGCAGACGCCTTCGTAGTGTCCGCGATTGCCGTCACATAAATCTGGCTGAACTTGAAGCTGCTATACTCAGTCAGCAGCTCATTGGCAAGTATATAACTGCTCTAAACTGTGAAGCTGGAAAAAGGTCACATTAAGATGTGACAGTCATAGGCTATGACTCATAGCGTTGTGGCTTGGATTACACGCCACCAAGAACGCCACTGGAGAGCCGTTCACGGTCTCAATGCAACCCTGGTGGAAAGTCGTCTTAAGACCTTCCAGGATACTTGCACCGCATTGAGAGTTACCCTCACAGTAGAGCTTATCCCTAGTGAGAGCAATCTGGCAGACAAGTTAAGTCGGATACCGCAGTATTGTATTTCTCCATCTTCTCACAGTGCAGATGAGACCTGCGATGAAACTATAGCAGCACTGATTCAGTCCAGTTCGTCCGCTACTTCATCAGACGAACGAGACGAACATGGTAGACTGATCATGTCGTGGGGATCAGAACTGAAGTATGTAGCAACCATGTTGCATGAACATGAGGGAGCGAAGTCTCTGTATGAGCGTATGCGACGCATTGTTCGTTGCCCATCCCTCAAGCAACACTGCAACGAGTTTGTAGCGAGTTGCGATGTCTGTGCTACGGGCAAGATCACTCGATCCGCCCCAGCCCAGCTTGGCTTAGCGTTCGGCCAATGCGAACTCAGAGCTCAACGTCCATAGCAGATGATTCACATGAACATCAGTGGTCCATTTCATAAAGCCATAAAGACAATGTATGTGATTGCCCTAGTGGACAATTGGAGCTCTTACACGATAACTCGGACAGTCTTGTATACGCCTGGCGTATTGCGCCATCGACCGAGGACTGTTTAGCACTGTTCAGGGTAGTGGATGCAACATTCAACACTACACCTGAGGGCATTCATATCGATGATGGATCGCAATTCATTTCTACTGCATTCGCAGATGCGATGAAGCGTGTGTCCTGTCGGCACGTTTGTTCCTCAGTCTTCAGTTCTTGGTGCAACGGCAAATGCGAACGTGTGTTTCGCATAATCAACGAAAGAGTTCGTTGTCGGCGCGATCCGACCGAGTTATCATTCCCTACATTTAAACAGCTTGTAGTCCGCGCCACTCAGCTGCTTAACACTGCGATAAGTGGTCGAACAACATAGTCCCCACATGAAACCATATTCACGTATGAGCCTTGGGTTTTTCCAAGACTCCCGTCACGATTTAGGCCTGGAGCAAGATCTCCGACTGAGCCCCCAGCCTCTCCCAACCGCTCCCTACCCACCAAAGGCGTTTTGTGGTTGATGCGGAAGATGCCAAGAGGCACGAACGGCCATATCTTGTCGTTCGCATTCTTAATCAGTTATCACCCCTCATTTATCGTATTTTAATGCCTGATTTACGGAAGCGTATTGTACATTTGAAATATCTAAAACATATTTCGTCTACTGCCTTAGAAAAGCTCGATTCTCGTCTTAAACCACCCATGCCCGCAGGTTTCTAACTCCTGCGAGGGGGGCGTGTGGTGGAACCATTGAATTCGAGACAGCATGATTGTGCGCAGTAGACAAAATTGATCGATTCTCCCCATATAGCTAACGGCCTTTATTCACGTCAGCCAACGCGCGGCCCCTCTTTACTCGGCCTACCGACTCCCTATGTCGCGTTCCGAAGTCAGAACTGAGGAAAGACGACTACATCCACTCAATCTTCTACGCCGTACGCTCCATCCATTCATATTCACACCACCAGCTGCTATCAACACTTAGATTCCCTCAATCCATGTAAAATAAGAATATACGGAGCTTCATGAGTTCAATTCTGCCAGCTTCTCCGACTGAGGTATTGACTCCATCATAGAGAATATCAATATTAATATTGACAACATCGCCATTTAGAGGAAATATGGTACGCAGATTACCAAGTCCTCATTTAATCTTTACCCGCTCAGACTTCCCGGCCAAACTCTTCACTACGTCCAGTAACTACAACTCATGCTCATAATGATCCCTACAATGACTCCGAGGTACAATATGTTGTTCGTAGAAAGGCCTACATGATAAACCGGCATTATTTGGTGAATCAGTGCAAATTTCCACAGTGTGGAAATTTCCACAGTATGGAATCCACACCTATTGCTCCAGTGAGTCATTCCATGATATCATTATCATGTATGAGGAGTACATTCGCGTACAGGTTCATATTCCACCCGAACCATCTATACTCCCAACATCAAATGTTTCTGTAGTTGTTATCCGTTTCACGATCGATTTCATTCATTCCCAAAATTTTCACCTGCAGTGTAAGAGCCGACCCATACTAGGAGTGGCTATGTGTCGACTCTCCATTCTAGGGGCTTCTCTGAGGCTCAACTGAGTCAATAATCACCAATTCATCCGGAGGCTCAACTGAAAAAAAAGGAGCGCCACCGTCTGAGATTCTCAATTCAGATTGCCTCGTTGGCCCATCGCATATCGCAACATGGCCGGACGGGTGTAGTACTTTTATGTAATTGCTCAACGCATAGCAATAGATGCGTTGTTTTCAACACTTCTAACGGAGTCTCCTTTATGAAATCGGACTTCTTCCATTGCTCGATAGCAGCTTTGAAAATGCCCCTACTAGCCCTACTGGCCATGTGTTTCCGTCGGGAATTCCCCGACCACTCCTCGAACGTGGTACACGGATGAACACAATGAATGATTACGGAGTGAACTAAGCTTTAGCTAGCTGGTAGCTAGCTAGTAGTTAGCATAGCGATCACAGCTAGGGCCTGTTGACTTCTGACAGTTAACCAGTCGAGTTGAGAGCTCACATAGCATTCAGGGCAGGGGCTGCAGTATTAGACATCGCGTTAGTTCGAAATTCCTCTCAGGTAGAGCAGCGATGGTAGTCTAACAGCTGAGTAGTGTTGAACCAGGCTGTAGCTGCTACATAGCGT